>NC_138112.1:55025764-55298264 GCF_964146895.1 Miniopterus schreibersii
CTGAACTTTAGAAACCACTTGATGGTCTTTTTCCACAAATCATGCTTTCCTTGGCTTTCAGTGCCTCAAGAAATTTTCATGTATTTATAACGTTAAGGGAATCGAATACAAATGTAAATAGTATGTGTATTTAATTTAACTTAGATCTTTAAAGCTTAGAGAATTAACCCGACATAACAATTACATAAATCACGTCCCTTCATTATTTCATTTTGGAGCATAATTTCACAAACCCCACAAGGAACATCCCCAGAGCAAATACCTGCAGACCCTGGCTGAGATGCCCACAAACTTCAGTTTCTGCTTGAACCAGAGTCACGCTCCCTGCTGTAGTGAGAACCTGAGACAGGATTTAGCCAACTTGGTCTCTCAGGTTGCTGGCTCTTCTGCATTTTGAGGGTCTTTAGACCGCCTTGTAAAAAGATTTAGCTCAATGGCAAAGTGAAGTGGTAAGGGGAAAAATTCTCCACATGTTAAAGCAAATGAGTTTTTAAAGAATAGAAAACTGTCTCTATGAGAAATTACTTCTAAATTATCTATGTGGGAATTAAACTTGGCTCTTAACATTTCCATAGAAACATATATTTTCATTAAGCCAAATAAACAAACGAACAAAGATCCCTAAACGTAGGCATAGTCATTTGTCTATATACTCACAAATAGTTTCGTCTTTTCTGATCATCAGTATTTTTCCTTCTTTATCAGCTTCATTTCCTTTGTTTTCCATTCATGGAGAGGTTTTAAAAACTAAACTGATTCTCTGCTCACTTCTTATCTGTGAAGTCACTTCAGCAGAGTAACTGGGGGTTATGTGGTCACCTCCAGCCTGAACCCCTCAGCCTGCGCTGGGCCATCCCCGCCCTGAGGCACGCGGGGAGAGGCCTCTGGCTGGGCCCAGCCTGTGCACAAGCTCCCTTTTGAGGCTGCTGAGGAGGGAGGTCTGTGGAGGGGGAATAGATGTCCCGGGTGACTGTTGGAAACCAGGGTAATTTGTAAGTTTGCCATAACTTTTAAGAGAGTTGCACTGGGGGATTTCAGGGGTAGCATGCTTTCAGAGATCCAAAGGAAAAATGGAAGTTTTCCTTTCATTTCAGAGGGCTCTGATATGAAAGGTGGGGTTTTTTATTTTTCTTTCTAAATTTTGCCAAGATTTCAGAATTAATCTATAGACTTAAAAGATATTAAAATATTTATGACAGCATTGCTATGTTATTTATGTATATGTATAAACAGGCATACACACATATACAATCACACTTATCAAATAATGCTGCTTAATACCACCTGGTTGTTCATTTAAGTTTGGAGCAAGTGAAATATACACCACCTCAGAAAGTGTACCTTTGTCTGACCATGAAGAGTAAAGAAAAATTACTGCTATAATTGATACTTTTTGTTCATTGTGGAAAGTTTTTATACAAATCAGTAAAGAGAAAGCCACATTTCGTTTTGTCAAACCCAAAGCACACTACCTACCAGCCTTTATATAAGCTAACACAACCTCAAAAATAATAACAGAGCCCCCAGCACACACTGAACCGGTGAAAGAAGTTAGGAACACTTTGGCAAAGGTAAAATATAAAGTTAATTTTTGTATAATTTTTTTTTCATTCACATTCGTACCAGGTAGATTGTCAAATATCTATAGTAAAGAAGAACTTGTTCATGCATGCAGAACAAAATAAAATAAGATTAAAAGCCCCAGGAAATCAGCTTGCTTCAAAAAACCATTAACGTGTGCCTCTCCCTCCAGCTTTACAAATGTGCTAATTGTCGTGTTTCAGTCATGTAAATATGTTTCGGCATAAAGTAACCAAGATTTCCTGTTACAGAGCCCTGCTGTCTGGGGCTGTGGGGGTAGGGAGGGACGAGCAGGGACTAAATAACACCCTGTAATGAAACCTGCCTTTGGGCAGCGCATGCTTCAGTTCTGAATGCCCAGAAATACTTTGCAGACGCTCTAGGCTGCCTAGCAATGGGGATCTCTAATTCTGGCTAGCCTGACAAAGTAAATACAACTACTGAACATAAGGCAGCTCCTAAGAAAAAACAACAATCCCCCCTTGTAAACACCTACATTTGGCCCCATTAAAAATTCTTTCTTCATACCCAGGAACTAGCAGACCCTTAAATGCAGGGTCTCAAAGTAACTAAAGAGGAGCTGGGAGATGTAATGCTGTCGGGATGGTTTACATGGCCATCTCCACCAGCACTCACCCATCGCAGGGCTCTGTGCAGTGACGTTCTGCATACACTGCGGGGCATTATGCAAGCAAACACATCGGCCTTTATGCTCCCGGGACTCATTCATGGACAGTCAAAAGGAAATCATGTTTCCATATATACGTATATATACACACACACACATATATATATACACACACACATATATATATTCCATACAAAAATATGTGATTGCCACGTTTCTTAGAGGAATGTTCATCAAAAGGTACCAACTTTGAAAATTTAGGGTGAACTGACGTTAATATAACTTAAGCAATTATCTGATTTCAAAATTCCCTGGTTTCTGCTCTTTTACATCTTTGAATTCATCTATTCCATCAGCTGTATGTTGGTCAGACCTCTGCCTGGCCCTAAATTGAATAGTGAACCTTCTGTGGTTCTAAAAATCTCTAGGGTTTAGGGATGGACGTTGACTTTACACATACATCTGTCTGCTAACAGTTTACTAACTGAGTAGATGGCTTCAGATTATAGTAAGGAGAAAACTTTAGCTTGAATTCTAGTGGACAAAAACAAGGAGTATGTTACCTTTTGTGGCCTCCAAAGTAGTTTCCATATGCTTTAAAAGCCAAAAGGGGGTAACCAGGAATTCTAATTAGCAGTTTGAATTTATTTTTTCAAGCTCAACATTCAGATCTAAAAACACTGTATGTTCGTAAAACATCTTGTTCTTAAGCCACCTAAGAGATAGTACCCAAAATATGGCTCCTACAATGTGTTCTCACTTGTCTTGGGTAGAAAGGGGACTTCCTGGACAAAGCAGGTCTATCAGAATGGCAGTCTGTCCACAGAAAGGGCCAGTCTTCTTCCACTCCCTGCCGTAGCAGCAGCAGACCCTAGGTCTCCAGCACCTCTCAGCTTGGCCCTGCTGAAACTTCATTCAAATTCTACACACTCCGGAGCTTATATGCTCCTGCCTGCCTGCATTGTGTGTTCCAGAGCCGTACAAGCCTTGGGGTGAGCAGCAGTTGCAGACCAGTGAAAAGTTTGCCAGGGTGGGAAGCCCCACTACACAGCTAAGGAAAGATGAATGGAGGGAGGTCAGTTGGGGAGACATGAGGAGTCTCATCGCAGCGATGGGGCACTCTCGGGATCACAGGGACAGGTGGTCATGCCGTGTGTGACTTACCCACCCCATTCCTTTATCCCAGAGAAGGAGCTCATCACGGTCAGGGGAAGATCTTTCACAGCGTCTCTACTGTCCAAGTTTCAGTACCAATTTTAATCACCTATTCCAACTGTTATTGTGATTTTTTTTCCAGTCCTGCTCATGTTAGAACATTAATGAAAATAAAACATGAGAAAAACAAAAGACAAAAGATTCTGCCTCTAGTTTGTATAGACTGTATAACCGTTGTAAGGAAGTCCCCCGGGAATTATCTAGTTTGTTCTCTGCTGGTGTATGAAATAAGAAAAAAAGCATGACTCTCCCACATCTTAAATGTCTAAAAGTTTGGGAACCCTGGGACCGAGACGTGGTGGTGTTCTCATTACTGTGTAGCCCAAAAGATTCTGACTCACGTTTTAAGAGGATTAAGCTCAGCAAACCGCCCGCACAAACAGGGCTGCCAAAGTTTCTCCTCTTGATCGGTTCACGTAGGGCCCAGCCCTCCGCCTGGAATCCTCGCGTTGGGCGGGCATGACCTGGAGGGCCACCGCTCCCGCAGGGGCGGCGGGGAGGGGCGCTGCGGGCCGCTCGGCAGCGAGGAGGTCTCTTCTGCGGCAGAGGAGAGGATCTGGAACAGCCAGGTCCACCACCCTTGGAAAATTCTGTCTTGAAAGAATATGTAAGTTTGCAACAATTGTTGTGTGCTCTTATTGACAATGTCCATGCCTGGTTTTATAAGGGGGTGGATGACATAGCCCTGGTAGTCACAGAAATAAGTTGACATCACCCCCTCGCTACCCTTTGCTCACTCACCACCGCTTGCGAGCCCTGCGTGATCTGGTACCTGCCTGCCAAGCCCAGCTTCTCAGAGCCACTCCCCTGCTTGTTGACTACTCCAGAAAAGCCAACTTTTTTTTCTGTTCTTCAAACATGCCGAGCTTATTTCTTCCTTAAGGCATTTGCATTTTATTACCTTTGCCTGCAGTGCAGGACTGTAGCCCTGTTTGTAGCCCCAGTTCGGCCCTCTGGAAGGATCTCCCTTGTCTGTTATGCTCTCTGCCCTTTAGGAAATTATTCCTCACCTGAGATCATCCATAGCTACATGAAGTCGCCGTTGGAGAGTCGGTATTTGGGGGCTGCACAGTTGTCACAGCCCACTTATCCATAGATCAGGTTTGGGGCCTCAGGTTACTTTAGGGATTGAATTATCATAGACTTCTGACCAGGCTTGTGGTTTCTTTGCCTGTACAATTCCCTGAGGACTTTAGGAGGTTCCCAGTCTATTTGTTTCCCTTTAGTTACGCATCAAGTAATCTCAGCCCAAAAATTATCTAGATGTAGTCCCAGGGTTCAGCTGCAGGAAACAGATCCCGTCTAATTATTTTATGCTGAAGGAAAGTTTATCCTGGAAAATTGGAGGGGCCGGAGGATATTGCCACCAAACTGGTCTCCAGGGAAGCTGCTCCCTCTGCCACGGTCAGGAAGGTGAAGGATCGGGAGGCCACCACAGGAGCTGTTAACTGAAAGGGCACGCCTCTGGCTGCAATTTTGCTGCAAATGCTCCTTGACTGCTGTGAAGGAAGCAACTGGACACTGAAACTGGTCTCCCCTCCGCTTCCAGGGATAATATGTACATACCTATATTCCTGCAACAGTGTTTGCAGGTGTCAAAGCAGCAGGAAGGCAGCTCCTGCTTTTCTGTTCCGCCTTCTAAATCTAGTCCAAATGCATCTAATTAGATAGGCCTAGTCCACACCTTTCTAGCCTCTGACCTGCAGCAGGCACACCACACAGAGCTTGGAATGGACACTTGTCCACCACAACCTTTACCTTGTAAGACTTGAGCCTATTTTCTGGTCTGTCTGTTCTCTCCATAGCCCTCTCTTTCATCATATTAGTAACTAGCTGAGGCCGTCTAAAGTAATCAATTTGAAAGGGAAGGCAACACCCTTAACCTGACTTTTGCCTCAGACCTGGCTCCCATTTTCTGGCCAGCCTCTCTGCAGGGGTGTTCACCAAGGCTTAGGGGCACAGACCTACGCCTGCGTCCTGCGAGTGTGGCCTGCTGCCTCGTGCGGGGGCAGAGGCAGCTGGGTGCTCGACCCTGTGAAGCCCCCGATCACCAAGCCTGTCATCAGTGTCAGTGGCGGACTGCAGGCAGGACTGTATACCAGGGCCGTGGTCTCTTCTGTCCCTTCTTACAAATTCTATAGCTCTAACCTAACTTGTTTGTTTGTTTTATAAATAACTTTGCTGAAAGTGGCAAGAAGCAGTTATCACATCAATATTCTGAATTTCTCTAATGTTTTGCCTAGAGCACTGATTAGGAGGTAAGGTTTGCCTTCCAGGGTCTCATAGGCATAGCAAGGGCCACCAGCTTTCCAGCCTGCAGTGTCCGACCTCACTGCCACCTCCCGACCACTAAGCCCGCGCACCCTGAGATCGCAGAACTCGAGCTCTCCATCCGCCAGAGAATATAGGCCAGGCTGTTATTACAAAGAGCCAAAAATACGGTGGCGTAAATAATATAGAAGCTCATGTATCTCTCACGGAAAAGCCCAGGTTGGTGACACAGGGCTCTTTCTGGTGGCCAGATGGTGTCAGGGGACCCTAGATAAGTTGTGTCACTGTGCTGTGTCCTCAGCCCGTGGCTTCCATCACGTGGCCCCGGATGGCTGGCCCAGCACCTGCCGCAAGCCCACGTTTCCACAGTGGAAAGGTAGAAATTAGGCTCGTCCCTAACGGTTGTGGAGCCCAGAGTGAGACTGCAGGTAAAGGACCGTAGTTTTTATATGCCTACATATTTTAAAGTTGTCAAGCCAAAAAGCCATTAAATATGCTTTATCTTCCTTCCATCACAAATCAACCTTCCCGGAAAGCCAAGTTTAAATTCAGGATCAGGGCCCCAGCCCAGAATGCGGAGACACAGGGAGGACTGGCCTGCAGCGCACCCCCTCTTCTCCCCCCCTGCCGTCTCCCCACACTGAGCCCAGCGCCCGTGCTCGGCCGGCGGCTGGCTGCACATCCAGCCCCCCACACGCCACACGGCCGCGTCCCATGGCCACTCCAGGGGTCCAAGGTGTACACACAGACGGTGCAGCCCACCTTGGGGCAACGAACCCGGGGAGGAGACCTGTGCAGGCTTTGTACACATTTGGACGTGAGTTCTGAGGTTTGAATACCCAGAGCCTGTCCTGTAAAGAAGGGCTCAGGCTCTAGATGGGCTCAACCCCTTCGCCCTGTAATTCTTCACCCCGTGAGGAGGGGGCCCAGGGCCCAGAGCAGGGGCCCTCTTGCCAAGGTCAGTAGCGATACTAAGGGAAAGGAGGATTCAGTGGCACCTCCCCCTCCTTAAAGATCTGACCCTAAACTTAACCATGGCACTGTGCTCAAGGTGAAGTGACCAGAGCTTGGTCTCCCAGCCTCACCTGTTGGCCAGGGAAGCGGGGAAGTGTGGCCTGTATTGTGGGAGGCCACATGCCCCACGAATAAGCAGAGGCTCTTTTCCTCGGTGCAAAGGCAGAGACTAGACACTGGGAGCACGCTAGCAATCTCCGCCACAGACACATGCCTTTTCACAAATCACACTTTTGTTTAGACAAGCGAGTTCCTCACAATCTGCTTTCAGAGAGGTGAGTTTGGAGGCGAGACAATGCTGTCAGTTATCATCGACGGTCAAAATAATTGCACACCGGAGCATGCTTCCACGGGCAGCCGATGCTCAGCGTTCGGCGCTGAAATTCTAATTTCCAGATCAATCAGGAAAGGCCAAATGAATTTCTCTCATGTCGAAGGATACAGTGTGATTATGATACTCAGTAAAAACAATGTTAATCTTAAACCCTGAGAATGAATGGGATCTTAAACAAACTAAAACTAAAACCTAAAACCTGACCGTGTCTGGCAGGGTTTTTTCCAGAAATATTCGGCCACTACCAAATGTACATCTACCAATCCAAAAAAGAGCAAAACCTGCTCTGGCATGATTTCCCCTGGCCTATTGGTGTATGAGAGTAACACAAAATTCACCAAAACTAGGCAGATGCATCCTCCACGTTGCAAAATGTTAACCAGATGTAGAATAATTGCAGCAGAATATTACACTGCAATAATGTGGTGATTATGGAGTATTATAAATGTAACCATTAAACATATAATAATTACATAATAGCATGTAACAGTGATTTTTTTATTTATAAGTTGAAACAACACTCTAAAACCTCGTGAAGAAATAACTGCCTCATCCCCTCTCTCCTTCCTGTGCCAGTGGGAGGAAATCAGTCTTTCCACAAAGGAAAGCGAAATCTCTTTTTTTATGTATAGAGCAAGAGAGACTCTGAACACTACTTCAGCCCCTGCCCTTTGGGCTATGGAGGCATCGGGTGTGCATTTCCTTGTCAGAAACTAAGAAGGGAGCCCCAGGCAGCGAGCGGTGACACACCTGAGTACCGAATACTTCTGGAAGTGATTCTTTTGCTGTGGTCCTTCTCAAAACTGCTGAGAAGTTGTCTTCCAATATCCATGTGCTCCTTCCATAGTAATGGATTTGTTGAACATTTTTACGTATTTTAAAGCACTTCCCAGCCTCCCTTGCAGCTAGATGTAGCCATGTCTAAGTTCTGGACATGAGTGGAAGTGATGTGTCCAGTCCCAGGTCTCACCTTCTTGGTCCCTTCTTCCCACCGGCTGAGAGAACAAAAGCATCAGGCCTGGAGCCAGAAGTGGAAGCCCCTTGTCGAGGAAGGCAGACCAGTCCTGTCCGTCCAGCCCAGAATTGCCTGACCCCTGCACTCTAAATTGGGAGAGAAATAAACTTCTACTTTTTTTAAGCTGTTTTTTGGAGGAGGTGGGAGTGTCTCTGTATGACAGCTACTTAGCATGTACTCTGATTCATTCCCTGCCATTCAGAGAGCCGGGCATCTTGATTGCTCCATTTCACTGCTGCCTTACTAAGTACAAGGGAAATTGTTTAGACTTCTTAAATCTTTCCAGAAGCAAAGACTGTGGTTGCAGTTTCCTTTTATATTTCTTTACAGGGTCACAGTAGAGGGCAATGCGTACTTAATGCTCAGGCTCGGCTTAGTGGCTGAGCCCTGCTGGCTCCAGCTGATATTCTGTTGCTGTTACTTATACTTATGTTGGTTTATTATATTTGTAGATTCACTTCTTGCCCTAATAAACTCACTAATTTTTATCCTTTGTAACATAGGTATTTTTACGAGTCACCTCAAATCCTTTTTTTGGAGCTCCAAAAGGTATAAATAGATTAGTGTAGTAGTTGGTAGTTCATAGAACATTTATGCATCTCATGTGATCCTGGAAACAGTCTTGTGAGGGGAGAGTTATTCGCCTGTGACAGAGGAGGACACCGAGGCAGCTTATCTGAGGTCACACTGCGAGCGAGTGACAGAGGGAGCAAACTGTCGTGGGCCCTCTGTGAAGGGGCTAGTGTAGAACCTGTACATTCTAAGCTGTTCACAAGTTTTAGTTTAAATTGTCTGTGTAAGAAAAAGCTGTTAGGAAGAATTTGGAAATATTAACACCTATTTCTGTGATTGTGAATAATACACAAAGGGCGACTCTTCAGGGAATGTCAGGAGTTTTGGAAGGATTAAAACAAATCTTTATCCATCTGCTAAGGGTTAAAATGTACTAGATCAATTGTCTTCAAAAAACAAACAGTGCCTGATGTGGTCTTGGCCAAATACAAAAATATATAAATTGATTAAACTTATTTTAATGGGTATTTACCTGCAATTTGTCTCAAATCCGGGTGTAATCTAGATTTGTTATCTTGCCCCTTCCGCCTGGGAGCTGTGAGTGCTGAGCACAGGCCTGACAGGCTGGGGGAAAAGGAATTCGGGAGGGAACTGGGGAGCCAGGAAACCCAATCCTGTGTGTCTGTAGGGTCTGCTTAGGTGCTGACTCAAGAGGGAACAAACTATAGACAGCGTCTTAGCCCAACAAAGAGAGAGAGGCATGCAGAGCGGGAAGCATCTCCGTGTCTGGCTGGTCTTGGTACCTCCTGTTGCTCCTTTATTATGAGCCAGGGCTTCCGATGAGCCTAAGGGTGCCTTTTGGCAGGAGCCCCCCGAATCTGCCAGAGTATTTTGCCGACCTCTCTGTCTCCCACTTTGTATCACTAGAGAAAAGGGACCCATTAGTCCAGAAGGGTCGCTGAAGATCATCCAGGCCTCTGCAGGAAATTGGGAGCCATTACACCTTCCCCAAATCTCGTCGCCTACATAGAAGTCATCGTTTTAGACGAGGCATTGACGGGAAAACAGGCCGCCAGCCAGGTGTGCATCTCCTGCGCCAGCGGCACCATCCCTTCCTTCCAGAATCTGGGGAAGAAAATATGGTGGAAAAGTTTCCACTGAATATGTAAGAGATGAGAAAGGTGAATACCTTGGTGTACAAGGTTGGAAATGGTATTTTTTTATATATAGTCTGGTTTGTATTTAAACCGTTACACACTGAAACCCCAAGGTCTAAAAGCTCATGTTCCGCCCGGCCTGTGTGGCTCAGCTGTTTGGAGCGTTGTCCTGTGAACCAAGAGGTGGCGGGTTCCACTCCCCGGCAGGGCGTACACCCGGGGCGCTTGTTTGATCCCCGGCCGGGTCGGGGCACGTGCAGGAGGCGGCTGATCGATGTTTCTCTCACATTGATGTTTCTTTCTTTCTCTCTCTCTCTCTCTCCCCCCCTTCCTCTCTCTAAAAATCAATTACTAAAAATTAAAAAGAAAGAAGTTCATACACCCTCGCATGAGTTAAAGGGGGCCACCGTGCTGGGCAGAGTTTCTGTCCTACAGCACGTTTTTTCAGGAGACCGACCTGGGTGCAGCAGCATCTGAAGGTTCACACGTCAGGTGCGCGCCCCGAAGCCTCGGGGAGAAGGCCCCGCACGCCTGGCGGGCCCGAGCCGCATCGCCCTGCTTCTGCAGGGGCTCGGGAAGAAGGAAACTAACCCACGGCTCGAGAATTCGGGCTGCAGGGTGAGCTCGTTCAAGTCCTGATCCACAAAAGCCGGCAAAACACACAGATTTCCAAGAGCCACCCTTGGGCTTTTTCAAAGGACAGGAGTATGCAAGTGGCCTTTGCGATGTGGCATGTGGTTAGAAACATTTCATCACATCCCCCCAAATTTTTGTGCTTAGAAGTTACACACAAATGGGTGTTTGCCTTCAAAGCGATGCAGTCTGAACGATTTCCAAGCGTGTCGCACGTCACATTTAGCTGCTGTGAAGGGCTTCCAGCCAAACGGCTCACACTCGTCACCTAGAGAAGCCAGGCAGAGGAGTTTCTTAGCAAATAGTAAGCTCCTAAAATAAAGTATATTATGCTGGTCCTGAATAAACTACACTAGTTTCCTCATTTAGATGATCAGAGCTGTATAACCCTTCAACCGAATGCATCTTAAAGGTAGATCACTGTTTAACGTCTAGTCGTCTCCAGGCCGCCTGGTCCTGCTCCCCTCCCCCGCCCCGATTCCCCGTCTCTGCCTTTCCGTGGGCATCCTGGGGGTTCTCCAGGAGGGTTACCCGCCTGCTTGCCTTGCTCGTGTTACTGGATGGTAAAGAAAGGCCGAGTGTGGAAGGTGCTCTGTTCACACATCCTTCCAGCATGCCCTGCCCTGACTCGATTCTCAATCTCTGGTGGCTCCCGTTGATTTCCTAAACAGCCTGGTCACCCTCCGGCGTCATGTTCGTGAGGCCCCAGCCAAAAGTCTGCGCGCACATGCACGCATGTTTCGGTTTTCTGGGATTCTTTTTGTGTTCTACGTCTATATTTCAGTATTTGGGATAAATAAGAGAATTTGGACTAGTAGATGTATTTGCTTCATGACCTGTTACAATAGCTTTATGAGTTTCAATTAACCTTCAGATCGTGCATGTATCCTAGTCATTTTTCCTTTGCTGATTTAGCAGTGACTATAAGATCTTAAAGAAACATTAAAACTCAGACATATAATTAAATGTCTGTTTCCCTTCTGCTTCCTCACATGAACGGTGACAGAGTTAACACTACAAAGACAGTCAGAGCCCCAGACTTTGGTGTCTTAGATTCCTGAGCCTTTCGTGCTTTCACTTCTGCCTAAAATCCTTTGTGGAACAAACTAGGGTATGGAGAAATGAAAGAATTATTTAAAACAGAGGAACAAATATGTCTTTATTAGAGCTTTTTCGTCAGTCAAGAAATAATTTAATTACTTAATAAATGCTACAGGCTGGGTGCTAAGGATACAGATGAGTACCACTATATGACTGTTTCCATCTGAATTTTACAGCTTTTCTTGACCTTTCTGACATCTTTGTTGATCATATATCTGTATAACAGTATCTTTCATCCTAGGTATATATGCATTAAAAAAGAAGTACATACAGGCAAACTGAAATCAAGGAAGAATATTTCCATAAATTATTCTTAATGTTTTAAAATATTTTGATCCTGTGCACACAGCTTGTGTTTACATGACCATAAACAAGCCTTTTGTCAGGAAAGAAAGGAGCCAGGACATATGCTTGTGGATCACAATATTTTGACCCAAAAAAAAAAAATTGGTTCTAGCCTTTTTCATCTTCAATTTTTTTTCATATCAGAGTTTCCCAAATGAAGTGTCTCAGAGAGGTGGTCTCCGCCAGCTCACCTCCACAAGGCTTTGGTTAGTCGTCAGTGGACGGCCCCATCCTGCCTTATTTACCATTAGCCTCTCCCACACAGCAGATAAGTTCCTTTGAGGTTGGATTTTTATGAAACAAATCAGGTGGGTGGGCTAGGAGCACTGAGAGTTAAAGGAATTTGGTAGGGATCCTTTTGAAAACCTAAAACGTCCTTTTGAAATATGAATGTGTCTCCCTAATTACAGTATCTGTTGTGTAATTATGGTCAGTTACTGCTTAAATCAGCCTGTGTCTGCTTGAGTCACCCTGTATCTGCAGAAGAACAGTTAGCACGGGGAGATGGGCAAAGCTGCACTATCCTTTTGAAAGCATGACCCAACGTTATGCACAGAAACAGGCCTTCCAAGACCTGTGACAGATGTTACAGCTGACTCAGCTGAGCATATGAAAAATATTGACCCTTTGATGGGTCATTATGTCAATACTTACATGGAAACTGTAAGTTCCTAGAGAAGGTACAGCCTTGAAGTAGAATCATCTTCAGGTCAACTTACTAGACCAAGGGAAACAGGCATTCATGGGAGTCTATAATTGCTGAAAAGCTGTATTCAATTGAAAAATTGCCTTTTGGAGCCCTGGCAAAAACAAAACAAAGCCCAAAAACAACCCTGCCATTATCACGTGATTTTTTCCAATTGTGCCTTTATTTATGCATTTCCATGTTTTTATTTCTACCTAAATAAGAAAACCTTCATACATTTAGGTTTGGACGCTGGAAATGTTCCAGTGAGAGTCCTGGTCCAGGTTATGTGATGGCTGTAATTTGTGAATCTAGGAGGAGTTGGACGATTCCACTGGGCTTCAGTCTGAAGAACTGTTTTAGCAGGAATTTTACATGCAAGACTAAATGCTGATCAACAGAGCATAATATTGTATCCTGAAGTGTGCTCGCCAAAGCACAATTAATTTTTTTTTCTTCTTTCTCTCCTTCTCCTGAAATCTTCTGCCTTAGCGACTGCATTTGCCTCCAGACTTGTCAGACACAGTGAGCCGCTCGAGCAAACCGGACCTGGCAGACTCGGCCGGGCTGCTGGGCGCGGGCGGCCCCGCCATGGCCCGAGGCAAGAGGCACCTGGACTTCTAGAAGCCTCCTCGCCGCTGCCGCAGACCGTGTGACACTCTAATTATGAGTGCTAAGAGCTTATGTAAATATTTTCCTTAACGATCTGACCCTCCGATTCTTGAAAAACACAGGACTGCAAAAGGAGGCCACCGTTCGCTTTTTTGGCCAAATTTTTGTACAGAAATAGTACAGCGGAGATACTTTCATTTTAAAAGGTGTTTTCTGCTACATCTAAGGAAAATAGATCATTTTATTTTTAAATAAAAGCCAATAAAGTGTCAAAAATCAAAGATGCCTCACAGTGGTCACTGATGTGTATGTTATTAAGGCACTTAGCTCACCGTAAAGCGCCCATCACAGAGGGTAGCATGTAAAGCATTATAAAATCCAAAATTGTGTGCAAAAAACATGTTTTCTCTTTATTTCTGAAAAAGTCACTTGCCATCGAAAACGCTAAGGTTTTTAAAACATTGAAAAATGTGTTTGCTAATAAATATATGAAGACCAATAATAAAATGAATTTGCATTTATGCATCCTGTTATTAAATTGATGAAGACAAAATAATATTTTGGGATTAAGACCCCATTAAAGGTAATTAGTCTGCTACAGTAGTTAATGAATATGAAGAACCTGAGTGCTAGAAGGCACAGGAAAAGACGCTGACGGTCTTCTGGTTAGTAACCCTAAACAATTGAAGTCAGCACTATGAAAGTATGTCAACACACATAATTCAGGATTGAAATTCAAACTGACAGCTACACTGATGCTAGAAAACTGGGAAAAACATGTATTGAAGCTTGCTGAGAGATTTTTACAGAGCGTAGGCCTGAGACAAAGCAGAAAACTGAGGCTAACTCAGCTCGCAGCAGTAAACCCTTGGCTGGTTATGAACAGTGGTTGGGCATTTACATTTATAACCATATAAACGTGTCTTTGGGGGTTTATAGCATACTGAACCCATTTTCATATAAAACGCTAGGATTTTCAATCATAGTTCCATATTCTCAGCGCTTTTGACAAATAGTGGACCAAAAAAATTGTTTAAGTAATTTGCATATTTAAGTAAAAAGTTTCAATTTTTAAAAAGCTATTTAACGTGTTACAACCTGAGTCTCCAAAATACATTTTCAAATGTTAGAATATTTTGAAGCAGTTATAACTAGCATTTTAAGTAGTTTGCTTTTAATAATACCACAGATTATACTTTATTTGTTCTTGACAACATTGTAGAAAACAAAGACTAGGTTTTTAAACTGTCTAACCAATATGATGAATGTCAGTCATTTAAAAAAAAAAAAAACCACTGTAGCATAAACACACACTGTATACAGCTTTTATTCAGAATTAGAATAATTGAATCAATGACAGTGATTCGCCAGGATGTCAAATCTCTCCATCATATCCTGTCACTACCAGTTTATTTTTTGTGATCAAAATCAAAAAGACAACTATTTTGTCACCCACTATTTCATTAGTACTAAAAATCAGATTTCTTCCCTTTTTTTTTAGACTGTCTGGTTTATTTTTTTTTTTCACTTCTTTTAATTCAAGAGACACAAATTCTTTCCCATTTTCATTTCAAAATAAAGTTTCAGAATTGATCTGTCAGTTAAAATTAGAGGGCTTTTTTATATTAAGCAAAGGTGCTTTTAAAATTTAAAGCAACTTCAAAAAATCAATTTAGTCCATAGATAATAAATAATGTGCAGTTACTCCACAAAAGCTTTGCTATATCCTTTGAAAGCATTATGAACAATCTGAATAAATTCAAATGACTATTTTAGTCAGGTTATTATTTTAATAACTCTAACCTTTTTCTTACCGTGTTGTGACTCATTTTATACAAACATACAACAGAACAATTACATAGCATTTGACTCTGAAAAGAAAATGTGAGGTCATCAGATATGTAAATTGCTTGTCGAAAATACTTAATAGGTCATTGATTGACTACCCTGGCTACCATGTCTATAAAACTAACAGCCAATTACTAGTTAATGTATGCTTTGCCAATAGATAAACGCTATAAAAATTGAGTGTGCATATTTGATCCCAACTTATTTTAAATATAAAAGAAACTTTTCAAACTTAGTAAAAGTGCATTTTGAACACTAATAGTACCTGGGCCTTCCAGAAATTAGATGCAAGTGTTTTTATTGTTCTGATTCACTAGGCAGTAAAAATTAGCTACGGAAGAGGGATGTATAGTTTTGTTTTTCTCTGATAAAAACCACTCTAAAAATGTGTTTTCCTTCCTTCTGCAAACATTATCAATTATCCATATGTTAATAACCTACTACATAAAAATGTTGGTCTTCGATAATGTTATAGTAGGTATGTGGACGATTTTGATACATTATGAAATAAACACTCTATAAGCAGATTTTCAATTACCAACTTATTGCAAAGATCTAAATACTTAAATAACAATGGCAAACATAGTATTTGAAATGTCCTCCAATCTTTTAAATGTTTCTAAAACTTCAAAGCCCTCAATGGCATTCATTTCTTACGCTAGATTTGCCCTTTTTTAATGAGGTAAATATTTTGACTGCTGCAGTCTGCTCAGGTACTGGGATTCTTAGGCCTTAGGAATTACTTTTTAGTGGCCACCAATTTCCACTTTTCTCTTTCTCTCTCCTCCATTTATTTTTTATCTGCACCTCCAGGATCTGCGATGACTAGCACTATACAAAATGAAACTACTTCAAAAGGGAGCAACACTCGCCAATCAATTCCCTGCCTGTCTTTTTTTCTTTTTTAATATATATCTTTATTGATTTCAGAGAGAGGAAGGGAGAGAGAGGGAAACATCAATGATGAGAGTCATTGATCGGCTGCCTCCTGCACGCCCCCGACTGGGGATCGAGCCCACAACCCGAGCATTTGCCCCGACTGGGAATCGAACTGAGATCTGGATCCTAGATTGATGCTCAACCGCTGAGCCACGCTGGCCGGGCCTTTTCATTTTAAAGAATCAGACACAGACATCCGCACACAAAAGGAAAGTGGGGGAGGTGACCCCTATCATTTGTGTAAGTGCATTATGAATGTCATTTCTAAAACATCAAGTTAATACTTTCCAAAGATAGTCACCATCAACACCATCGAATTTAAGCAATACTAACCCTAAGTACTTACACTCTGAACTTGAAAACTGAGCAGTGTAGTCTTTCGGAAGTGAGACAAAATAAAACAGGTGAGGTTTATTCTTGAGAAACAAGAAAAGGGAGAATTTATGTTTGGTCTTGGTGAGCCAGGCATACAAAGAAGAAACGTCTTCCTTTTATAATCTTGTTAACATTAAGGCCCAGAGTAAAAATAAGCAGAGGAATATAGACACTACCCTGAGATGACAAAACTTCGCCAAAAAATAGCTGAATCTTAACATAATACTGTATCTTAGGAAACTGTGATAAAATTTTTTAAAGTAAGAGACGAGTATGTGAGCCACACCAAGAGCTGGGAGGTGACCACTTAAGAGTTAGGAGGCACAGCTTTGGAGGGAACATATTCTGGAAGTTCCTTGTAGTTAAAAGTATTTTTTTCTCAAATGTTTCTTACTCAAACATTACCTCTAATTCTGTTTATCTGGTCTCCCTAAGTTGGGTAAGTTTGGAGAAAAGTCACGGGCTGTCAGTCTTGTGATGCTACTGAGGACATCCCAGATAGCGGCCACCGCCCTGGGACGTGGCCCACGCCCAAGCGTCCCGGCGGAGCTCCCACAGATAAACACATGAACACGCCTATGGGTAAATAAGCAACAGGAATAGATGGTTCCAGCAAGGAGTCAAAGGCCAGCTTGTCTCCCCAGGGTGAGGGCAGAAGGCAGGGCAGCCGCCCCGGCCTGCAGAGCAGCCACTTCCCACTCGGCCAGGCCGGGCCGCTGTGCCCTGGAAACCTTGACCCTCAGAGACACCCATATGTTCCCCGGTGCACAGGGACCCCGCTCCCACAGCACTCCCTTCTCCCCTCCCAGCCCCTGCACCCAGAGGGCCGCCCCCAGCTCCCCAGAGTCTACTCTCTACACAACCCAGCCCTGGGCCAGAACTGGCCGCCTGACCGCGGCCCGGACCGCAGCCGGTTGGAAGCCGGCCCCTTCGCGCGGGGGGAAGCCGCCGGCAGCTGCAGCAGGCACCACACAGAGCCCCTGACAGCTCCGGCACGTCCCTCAGGGAAGGGAGGCTGCGGGACGGCAGGGGCAGGAAGACCCGCGCGGGCCGCTGCGGAGGCGTGCAAGCATGCGGTTCGGGCCGACGCGGAATCCAACGTGGGCACACGTGTGGAGGCTTCAGCCACCCCGGGACGGCGTCTAAATGTGGGGCAACTGCGGTGGAAGAAAAGCATTAACAGAGAGACGCCTCCCAGCGGTCTGTTTACACGTAATTCCTTAACGAAAAAAGAGTAGATGTGGAGCTAGAAGATTATTTTTTTTAAAGCCTCCAATTCATTTCTATATTTCTGATCGTGTGTCTTTGGGGGTTAAAAAAAAAAAAAAAAAACACAAAAAAAGAGCAGAGTGTGACTGGGCGGAAGTGTGTCTTTGTCCCGAGGTTTCCGCCTGTGCAAGCATCTCCTCGAGACTGCGGAACCCCCAGGCTCTGGCGGAAGTTTGCAGAAGAAAACTTATCTATATTGACTTATATGTTGCACAGAACAGACGGAAATAAAAATCGCAGACAGGTTTTTCCCCCAACAAAGGCTTCTTTTTCTCCAGCCTTCGCTCGGGCTCAAGCACTCCTGCCCTGCGTGCCGCCACTTTAAACATGATCAGATCTGTGCTTCGTTGCAAATAACAACTGACCGACAATGGGCCCTGCTTCATAGATTTGGGAATGTTTGGCTTACGCTGCCAATGACCGAAGGCCTTTAGCTCCCAGCGGCCAGCCGCAGTCTGCTTTGTTGTCGTCTGCGGCTGCGTCTGGCTCATTATTTCCTGACATGCAGCATCCCCCCTCCACCCTCCAACCATCCCCAACCGCACAGAAAGCGAGATTCAAACGGGAACAGCTGTAGCGGTTCAATGGGAAATGATGCCTCTGTGCAGGGGGGGGGGGCAGAGCAGGGAGAGGGCCCGTTTGAGAAAGGCAACAGCTTTCAGAGTCTTGTCTAAGAAATCTACTTTTGAATATACTTCAGTGAAATCGCTGTTGAAATAGGCTGACAATGGAAATCTGCCCAGATTGAAAATGCCAGCCCTAATTCAAAAGACGATCCCCGGTTCGTAGCTTGTTGCATTTTTAAAATTATTTCTAGACTTTGAGCTTTTGAATTAAATGGCTAGCGGGGAAATGGGACCATTCGGTATGTATGTTGTGGGTAGAAGTGGGCACAGACCTACATGCAGCTTCGAGTGAAATTGTTTTCTAACACATTTCCAATTCATGATGTCTGTAAGAATTATTCCTTTAACAAGATCATCGGGATTTAAAATACAGTACGTATGAAAGTAACCATCGGTTTTGAATGTTACTCCAACGTGGGAACAGAACTTGTAACACCACACTGTAGGGTTAAAAAGAAAATAGTGTAATAAAGGAAATACAAAGGCTTTGGCATGGTTTTACAATCAACACTGGTTAATTCTGATATGTCATTGTGAACAACTTCAAAACACTGAAGTTTTAAAACTCTTGCAAGCACTTTTAATTGATTAGGAATGAATTCTAGATGCACAAAATGATTGGACTGTGAACAGTAATACAACTATATCTAAGAACAATAAACTTTTTCTGGCCAAAAAAGAAACGTATGATTGCATGAAAATGTATATAAAACATCTATAGAGTATTCTTGTCAAATATAAATGAAATTAACTTTATTATAGAAATCATTCTGAGGATTTCTAGGGAAGACAAATACTTACATTTTGACATCAAACAAATTGGATTATATCGAAGACACACTCTACCTTTTAGCTATCAACTTTTTTCTTCCTTGAATTTATATCTTACCCTTCGTTGCACATAAACGTCATCTGTTAACCACCTTTGGAAAACCAACAGATATTTCTTACATAAATCTAGTGCATGTTGTTCCAGGTTTCATTATATGCAAAGGAATGATACAAACTTGGAACCGCAGTCCATAAACTATGAACAGATGGGTAGAAGTATCCGATATATCTTGATAAAACTCTTCGATTCATGGCAAAGCCTGTTGATCATGGTCTCCTTTTCTTAAAAAACAACTTCATGACCAACACAGACCAAACATCCCTCCAGTCTATGTTGTTCTTTCTTTTCATCAGAACATACAAATGCCCATTTACAAATAATACACCAAAATGAATAAAAGTTTGGATACCAAAAGGAAGATTTGTTCCAACTGATCTCGTGCCTCCCGCGTACAAAGGTCCGTGTTTCAAGTCCAGTCCCCAGTGGTGCGTATGGGACACAGTCGCAGAACTGAAGTGCTGCTAAGAGCCATCTTCCCTTCCTTCCTCGACACCCAACTGCTGTGTCCGCATGGTCACTGACTGAATCGACACATATATTCTTTCTCTCCCTCTTTTTTTTTTTTCTTTTACTGTAATCTGGGCCAATATTGAGACATATCAGGTTCACTTCCAGGAACTTGAACTGGAACTGACACACCAGGGGAAATGAGTCCTAGAAGTGGATGACAAAAAACAGCCGTGTAGATATTCCCTTCGAGTCAGGCATGGGGTAGGAATTCATAGGTTCAAAAAACAAACTCTAAAGTTCTCTAACATTTTAACTGCATTTTAAAACACGTATGTTCAAGTGTTACAAAGGTAGCTCCTGCAGAAACCAGGTGACGTTTTCACGCATACCCGTTGAACCCAAGTCCCTCACGCAAAAAGAAAGAAAAAAACGCTCCATGGCTTGTACGTTTGGGACTTTCAGGATAAAACGATCTGTGGAAACCCAGTGTGGTACGTCAGTCACAACCAGGAGCACAGGGGGGCCAGGAGGGTGAGAAGTCTTCCAACGAGCCCCCGCCACACAGCTCAGGGAGCCCCCGCCGTTGGCCTTTGGCTAATAATCGCTCTGGGGGCCTTGTCTCCATATAGGACCGCTGTGGCCCAATTCAGGGAAAACAGCTTTGCCTTCTGCCTGTGTGGTGTCAAGTTACTAACTAGGTTGGCCGAATCTCCCTTTTAATCAGTTCTCCCCAGAGAAGCAAGCGACAGAGTTAAACACGCCATCACACAAGGCCAGGGGTCAGTTTTGTTTTCCTTGTGGGGGAAGGGGGTAAACTTCGAGCAAGGGGAGATCACCTGGCCCGAGAAGCTCCCACGGCCACCCGCGCGGCCTGCGGAGACAGCGGCTCACCTGTGGAAGTGGTGCCCGAGGTGCCCATGGGCTGACTGTTCATGTGTGTCTGCATATGTGGGGGGGTGTAGGTGTCATAGCTCCGCCCATTCACCGAAGGGCTGGTGGGCAGCATGCAGGAGTAGGAGGACGTCTGGCTGGGGACTGGGGCCTGAGGGGAGAAAGGCAAACCTGTGGTTACAGAGAAGCCCGTCACCCAGCCACATCCCCAGGCTCCCTCCTCCCGGGAACGCCGCCACCAGCCCAGTCATCAAAGGCGTCCTCGTGTGAAGTATCGGAATCTGTGCGGTAACCCTAAGATCAGGACTCCAGCCAGTCCTTCCGTTGGCCACTGCTAGAGTAAAACTGCCTACAGACCAAACTTCTAAAAGTACTACAAATTCAGACAGCTGTCCAGGTACTAATTTATAAAAGTAATAGGACTTTTGTCCACTTTCATCTTGGATCTCCGCTGGCACCTTTAGAGAAGCTATAACATGAGGACTTTCATTAAAACACATCCCTTCTCCTGTAAATCCCATCTATTTGAGAATCCAGCGACCCCCAAATCCCACATCTCAAGCTTTGGAGCAGAGAGCAGTGGGAGGAGCTCTCTGTAAAGTTTGGTTTAGGGAATTTGGGAGCCTTTCATGGTTGGACTCACGGGATTAAAGATTCTTTGAAGAGGCAGATCAGTGATGATCTCAGATTAAAGTGGTCAGAAGTGTCAGTCAATACCTAGCCCCATCCTGAGAATTAGCTGAGACTTCCTCATAGACCCACAAACCCAAACTGGGTTTTATCCTTAAAATTTTGTTGCTACCCTCCAGATGTTTGCAACAGTGGTATTAAGGAGATAAACCTTTCTCCTAACAAAGCAAGAAATAAACAGAACTGGGACAAAACCCTTCATGAGCGCTCATGGGGCTATGCCAGGGCAGAAACCTTGGGATGAATTCATAGAAGCATGCTGTCAAGAACAAGAGAGAAGATGATAGTACTACTCTGCAAACTGTAGACACGTTTAACATTCCAACATCCACAATCTCAGAGAGGGTGACACATGAAAGAAGATTCAGAGGAGGACACCCATGTTTTGTAAAATGGTTGAAGATGTTGGTCAATGGGATGAATTGATGGACAGACAGACTAGTTCCCCACACACACCAGCAACCCTCATCCCCACTCCAAAATTCATTGATAATTTTTATTTTCTTTATGCTTTATGAATGCATGTATATTTTGAAATGTATAGGTTGTGTAATTGTTTTTAAGTCCGTGAAATCAGTTGACCCCATACCAGTTTATATGTGGAAACAACCCTAATAGAATAGTAGCATCTGTTTGTTTCTATTGTTGTCCCATATACACAGTTGGTTATCTTCCCAGAAATCTAGATGTTGCTACAATTTACAAAACTGAACAAGATACTCAGCGGCCTTGCTGAAGTCAGAGGATGACTGCCAACATCAGGTTCAAAGAGGCAAGCAGGCCTCGAGGGCCCTGCCAGTATTCCAGCTTGCAGTGTGTCTAACTCCTGAAATCACTTCCTCTAGGCAATCCGACTTCTGGAAAATTCCAAGGCAGTTGTAGCAACACCAACTAGTGGGCCGTTAATCCCTTAATTTACATTAATTGCACCATGGCCAATAATATGCAGATGCAATAAAAATAAACATGGGAATAATTCCTCTGAAGTTGCTTATCTAGCTGCTCCTATATTAGCCTGAAGACTGTGGAACATTTATTTTGCTGTTATTTGGATTAGAAATACAGCAAAAGATGTTCAATGGAGAATAAACAATCTGTGTCACCACAGAACTGTTTCCAGCAGGGGCTCATGCTGGCCAATCTCACACCACCCGGCATCTGTAATTGTTGCACAAATAGGGGTCCTGGGAAAGTCACTGCAGAAGGCCCACCAGAAGAACAATTTCCCCCCATCCAGAACCCATCCAGCTCCAAACTTCTAGTACATCCCACCTGTGCTGTACAACTTCCATCATAAAGGGTTCACCTGGTACAGGGCCCAGCAAGTGTAGGCGCTGATAAATATTTGGGACAGAATTGAGAGCAGGCAGGAGCAGGTTGTTATACCAAGTAAATGGCATCCACCCAGGCAGCTTGGAGTGCCACGAGCTCATCCCATAATTCACAGCAAAGACACACTAAATTTCTAGCAAATACCTTCTATTTCTTTCTTTTATTGTAAGATGTAGAAGGAAAAAGAGCTGCTTCTCTATATTATAAGCATATCCCACTATGCAAATATGAATCCCATTTCTGATCCATTTTATCTCCCTCACTAGTTTATCCCATATACCCTAAAGAATGTCCAAAATGCATACACAGATTATATACCTATTAATATGAACACATTACTATGAACCTAAATTTTATGTCCAACCCCTTACTATCTGATAACGTGCCAGCATTATTTCCACTTTCCCGCAGAAGTTTCACTGATAATCAAAACATGCCCCCTTCCCACCCATCATCATCAAGCCAACAGTCTCTGTGAGCGAAAGGCAGATCAACTTGACAGAACAACAGGTTTTTATTTATTTTTTTAAGGGCATAAATCAATCCATCAATCAACTAAAAGGCTGGATTACCGTTTTCCCCTCGGACTAGACTGGTCAGGCCAATTACTGTAGTGAGAAAGGCTCCCAAGGGGGGGTAGGTGGTCAGCGAAGTCTGCAGGCCCCCCGCCCGCGCCACACGCGCCCCAGCACCCACCAAGCAGGCAGCTACGGCCTCACTTACTTGCATAGGCAGGTTATTGGCCATGGTGAAGCTGGGCATGGGCGGCAAGGCGCTGTACGTGTTGGTGAGGGCTGTGTCTGTTCGGCCCAACATGGAGCCAGAGGTGAAGGAGGAAACTGCAGGGAAAGGGACACGCCCGATGGCCAGGGTGAGAGTCAGAGCCGAGCGCAAATGGGTTTAAACACATTTCTCGGTAGCATTAACATTTCAAATTACCAGGCGTGGTGGGCTGTGGGATTGGCTGGTAGACACTGGTGCTGAAGCTACTGCTGATAGGAATGTGACTGGGTGTGTTGCTGGCCTGTCTTCTCTGATTCCGCAGCTTTTCTTCTCTTCTCCATTTGGCCCTTCGATTAGAAAACCAAACCTGGAAACCAGACAGAACAGGTGAGCCGTGGGTCTCCCCCTCGCTCAGCCCTGTGCCCGCCGGGCACTTCCACGGTGCCCCCCACCCCCGGCGGTGGCGAAGTATTTAGCACGCGGAGCCTGTTACTAGTTACATAAATGAATGACGTTCATGAGAAGCACCTTGGTCTCTAGAAAGGCAAATGGTTTGAATCGCAGAGCACGAAACCACACGGTAACCGGGTACCTGTATTCTTGCTTCAGGTAGGTCTATTTTGGCCGCTAGTCTCTCTCGGGCAAACACATCTGGATAATGGGTTCTCTCAAACTCTGAAAGAGTAAGTTGAGTCTTCTTTGCTGTGCCAGAACTACACAGAATATGGCAACCACACCCTGAATCAAGCTGGTTCCCGCCTGCCCACTTCCAGCACCTTTAACCAATTCCCTCTAAAAGACTACTACTGCCAGCATTGACTGGCCTTGTAAGAACTATCCCACCAAAACCAAGTTAAATTTTCTCGGAAATAACATTCATTCAAGGATGCTTCTGTGGCCTGAAGTAGCCAAATCATCTTTTTTTTCTTTTCTTTATGAGACGTCAGACTTTTAGTCTTTGAACTACTGGTACATGAAAAGAAGAAAGAAAACACGTGCGCACACACACGCACACACACGCGCACACACACACACACACTGAAAAGATGCCCAGAAAAAAAAAAGAGAGACAGACAGAAAGAAAAAAGAAATCTTTTCAGTCCGCTATGCAAAGGGCCCCGGCTAAATTTAGCTCTTTGTACTGAAGATGTGGCATTTCCTTTGATTTACTGCTTCTCAACTTTGAAAAACTCCATCACCTTTCTCCAGGGCCTCAATTTGCTCTTGGGTAAAGGATGTTCTATTTCTTTGCAGCTTCCGCTTCAGCTGAAGTCGCATTTGGGCTTCATCTGAATCTTCTCCATTGGAACTGATGGAGTTGGTGTTCTCTCCCCCTCCTTCCTGTTGCTGGCAGCCATCTGGAACAAAAAGAATAGGACAGTAGGAGAAATGAGGAATAACTTGGGGCCTCCAAAAGGGGCCTGGGAGAGCCATCAGCTCCAAGAGCTGCGTATTCAGACAGTCTTACCAAGCATTCCCAAGGTGGCCGTCAGCCTGCTTTTAATAAAAGGCATTATTGACATGCATTATCTGACCACCACTTTTTTTTTTTTTTACTTTCTGTTTTTATCAAGATGAGACCGACCGTCCAATATAGACACTTACAGAGTAGTATTTTCTTCAAATGACAAAATAAGTGCTGATGTTTGCAATTAAAATGATCTCCATAACTAACATTGACTGCCCCCAATGCCTCACCCAGTTACCTTTCCATACACAATTTATTTACCTGCGGTGTGTTGGGAAAACAGAAGAGTGACGCTCAAGATTTCAGCTGATCTATAATCAGTAACTCCTATCTAATCAATTAGATGTTGATAGGTTTGTAGAAAATGCTATTAAGAAACCAAACCAAGCTTGTAATCTTTTTAAAAAAATATTTATCTAGTTTTTATTTTAATTCTGCACAGTCAATTTCATTTTAAAGGTTGTGAATTTAGAAGTGCTTGCATTGTTCTGCAGTTTTATTCAACTATTGTATGAGTGCGCTTTGCCTTGACACCTATTACGAGCACAGCTGTAATTATATCATCACCAAGAACAGGCTATAATTGCTGAAAATCGAATTTTATATTTAGATAAAAGGACTGTCCATTCTTTGTAATGTGTTGCACCAGAGAAAAGTAAGATTTCTTTTAAATTTTTAACGTGTAATTTTAAAAAAAGAAATAGTAGAGAGTTCACTAACTAGCTAAACACGCTATGCCGCAGCTGAATCCTTGGCATATCGTTTTAAGTGGTACATTTTTAATTAGGGCATTTCCACCACTTTTAATGTAATTTCTATCATTAAACAGGGGAAAGTTTTATTGTTTTCCCTTGTTGCTTGGAGGGCAAGATGTGCACTTGGGCCAGCTGCCTCTTGTCCTGCGCCTGGCCCAGGGAAGCACTCAGCCCTGACTGGGCCTGCAAGCTGGGTCCTGGGCCTTGGGTCCTGAGGCCCCCAAGGGATACCAACAAGGGCTGACCCCCACCCTAGACGCGCGGCCAGCGGGGGGAGGGGCCTGCAGGGGGCCTCGGCCAGGAATATCATTTATAATCAGGAGACAATAGGCATCGCCTTCAAAGAGTTCAGGGAATTGTGACAGGATCTAGTGGGATCTTTTCAGGAACTTTGAAATGTTTTAAAACCCCAACTTTCTCCCCCATTTAAACAGGCGGATTCATCGGCACTGGCCACCATATGGGCCCTTGGAGATCTATTGAGATGACCACCAACACTTGAATAGCGAGGGGCTGCTTTTCAGCGCCGCACAATGCCCCGTGAGTAAGGGAAACTATTAAACTCCTGGGGCAGGAGCGTTGGCAAACTTTCGTGGGCAGAATTTTGAGGCCACAATGAGCGCGGACAACAAAGGGATTCTCTTGAGGCGTGCAGCGGCCACATTGTGCTACAAGCGGCCCAGTCAACAGACTTTCCAGTGAAGTGTGTTAACCCCTCTGCTCCGCTATCATTAATCACTGTCCGAGGAGCGGGGCCTCCGCGCTATTTAGGGCCCGGGGCTGGGGGGCGGGGGGCGGGGGGCGGGGAGGGCGGCGGGGGGTTAGTGGGCGCGGGGGGGGGGCAGTCGGGGAGGCCGGGACCAGGGCTGCGGGGCAGGGGAGGGAGCAGGGAGGGGGATGGGGGCAGAAAGGGGGCTGCGGAGAGGGGGGCAGAAAGGTGTAAGGGCGGGAGAGTGCTGGGAGGGCGCCGAGGGCGCGGACGGGAGACAGACGATAAGGGGGTTAGCAATGGGCCGCGCTCCCCTTCGGTGGTCCCGCCTCTCGGGAAGCTGGGGCGGGGGTACTGGGCGCAGCCAGCGGCGCCGGGCGCGCGCCGCCCGCACGAGGCGGCGCTAATTTACTGCCCCAAGTTTCCGGGTGACTTTGCAAAGTGATTTCCCCCCCGGGGTAAAAATAGGAAGAGCCGCTGTGATTTTGGGGTTCGGCGAGTGAGGCGGGCTTCAGCGATGGTCCTTTGGGACCCTCTAGACGGGCGTTAGGAAACACGGACAGAAATCGGCGCCCGCGGGGCGGTGGGACGGGGCGCAGCGGCGACCGACCCGTCCCGCGCCCGGTCACTGGGCCCCGCCTCCCGGCGGCCCGGCCGCCGTCCCGCACCGTCGGTCTCGCCGCGAAACAGAGCCGCGCGCGGCTCCCTCGGGGCCCCGCGCCTTCGCTGCAGTGACATCCTCCCATCTACATCGTGGACATTTGCCCACGCTTCCTGCCCCCCACACTCACACTCACACACACTCACACACACTCACTCTCACACACACTCACACACACTCACACACTCACACACACTCACTCTCACTCACTCACACACACTCACACACACTCACACACTCACACACACTCACTCTCACACACTCTCACACACACACACTCACTCTCACTCACTCACACACAATCACACACTCACACACACTCACTCTCACACACACACTCTCACACATTCGCACGCACACACACACACAATCACACTCACACATTCGCACTCACACTCACACACACGCACGCATACTCACACACTCACACAATCACACACTCGCACGGACGCACTCACACTCACACACTCGCACACGCACACTCGCACACGCGCACTCACACACACTCACACACTCACACACACACACCATCTCACACACACGCAGGTGCAGAGCTGACCTGAGAACCGACATTTAAGGGGAGGACAGTCATCGGAGGTGAGGAGAGCTGGATTTTAGACTTTTGGGGGGGGGGGAGTGGACGGCGCCCGCCTGCACGACCGAAAGCATTTTCTAATTATAATTACTTTCCAAGGAGCAACTCTTGCAGCCAGGCGGTGGTGACCGAGAGGTCACTCCTAGATGGGGGTCCCCCTTTTTTTTCTTTAGTGGATTTACCTTTCCACTCTTAAAGCCTTTCCCAAAATAAACTGGAAGTTGGATCTGGAACTCCCCACCTGATGAACCTACGTGGCAGGCAATGAAGACATCTCCTTTAGAAGCCCCCCCCCCCCCCCCCCCCGAGGCAGAGCGGGCCCCTCAAGGGGCGCCGTCCACCTTCCAGCCTAATCCGGCCGAGGCGAGGGAAGCGCCGCCCTCGTCCGGCCCGGGACCAGCTGACGCCGGGATGGGATTTGTTTCCTGGGGGGGGGGCGGGGGGAGACGCTGGGAAATAAAATCATTCCTCGGTTTCTTAGCGTCTTAATCAGCGAGGCGGAAAACAGGCAAGAAAAGATAGCAGCCCGGTTGCGGCACCTTTTCAGCTCGCGAGCGCGGATCAAAACATTGTAGCATCTGTTGGAAAAGAGACGGACTGAACCCCACGGAGGGCCGGGCGTCGGGGCCGGGGGTAGGGAGTGAGAGAGAGCGCCTGGGCGAGCCCTGAACCGCCGGAGGACGGGGCCGGACGAGCCGTCTCCCGTCAGCCGGGTCCTCGGGGCTCCGCTCGCCCCGTGGCGTGGGTCGGGTGGAGACCACATTCGTCTCCCTCTAAGGCCTAACCTCGCCTATGCTTTCGGGGTAATGGGCTCTTTAAACCCTCCAAGCGGCTCCCCGGCCCCGGAACGGGGGCCAGGGGGCGCGGGGGTCCTTCTGGATGCCAGAAGCTCTGAGGGTCCCCGGGCCGTCCGCCCGAGCTCGCCGCCGGCGCCCGCGGTCCTCTCGCCCCGGACTCCACGCTCCGCGCGCGAGGCGCGTGCCCGGGTACGAGGCGCAGGAGCGGGTTTTGTGCGGGAGCAGAAGGGGGCCTGGCAGCTGGCTGGCAGAACTCTCCAGCAACTCCGCGCCGAGAGTTCAAAGTTCCTGAGCGAGCGCCACCTCCCGCCCCATCGCCGCCACCGGGTCCCTGAGCTCAGGCTCTGCCTGCCCGCCCCGCGTCTTCCGAGACAAAAAGCTGCGCTAATCAGGTGCCGCCTCCGACGGGAGCCGCGGGGCCAGCCACGCTGCAGCCCTCGGCCCGGCCCGGGCTCCGGGAGGCGGGGGGTCCGCGCTGCAGGCCCGAAGCTGCAGGGAGCCCGGGGCCGCGGGGCCAGCGCGCGGAGGCCCGGGGCTCAGGGTTCCCAAGCCCGGCCGCTGCGCCCCGCGCCCTGCCCGAGGCGTCTGGGTCTCAGTCGGCCAGCCTGGGCAGGGGAGGGGTCACCGGGCCTCGGGTCGCGGGAGGCTGGCGGGCAGGCGCTAGGGAGGGCGAAGCGCTTTCCCTCGCATGTGTCCAGTGTGTGCACGTGGGTTCCTGGCTTCAAAGGTCAAGTGAGGGTGTGGTGGGCCACGCTCAACTGCGTCCCTCCCGTGCCCTCGCCGGACGCCAGAGCGAGCCCGGCCGCAGCCTCCTCGGGTGCGCCCGCCGCGCTCGCCCGGAGCCGGGGGTTTGGGGCGATCGGGCGGCCCGGCGGGCGGGGAGCCCGGGGAGCCCGGGCGCGGCTCCCGAGCGGCCCTCGGCCGGCACAGCGGCCGCGCCGGGAAACCCGGAGCGAGCGCGTTGCTCCCTATCTTCCCAGTGTCCGTCCTATATTGTTTTCTGCTCTTAAAACTGACATGTCTAATTGGCAATTGGTGCCGAATCGTGTCCAGAGGTCTCTTGTGGAACATTTCTACAGCTGTCTCCTTCAACTAGACGCTTATTCATGTCGCCTTAATGAGAAACAAAACGTTCTCTAATGAGCAATTACAGAGCGACAGGATTGTTCCCATAACAAATTCTTGCGAGTGACAGAAGCATCCTTTGTACCAGATATTTCGCATACTGTTACCGATTTTCCCTTCTCTAGTCGGGCTCCGTGGAGGCGCGGGGCACCCCGAGTGGGTCGGGGAGCGCACGGACGCGCGGGCAGTTCCTTCAGCGTCCTGCGCAGCGCACACACCCCCCTCCCCAAGCCCCCAGGCTTCGTCTTGCTCCGGGGAGTGAGACGCCACGTCCCATTATCTCGCATATTATCTCCTTGTCACGAGGACAACAAATACCGATTAATCTTCCGAGTAAACTGTTTCCTATTCTTGACCAAGCTACCTCTCCGAGTGTGCAGGGCAGGGGAGAGCCGGCAGCCCCACCCCATCCCTATCTGCTCCTCTCGGGCCATGCCTTCTCACAGATGCTGCAATGATCCAGATCCCATCTCTCCTCCCAGGCCCCAGCACCCCAAGTCTGGCTCACAGTATTGCCACTCCCCCCTTCTAAAGCAGTCGCCACCCACAGAGAGTGAGAACTGGGGGCTCAGAAGGCTGGAGAGGGAGGTGTGTGGGGGGGGGTTTAGCTGTGAGACCACCACTTGCAATGCCCCATCCTCCACTCCACCCTGCATCTCTCAGCTCACCCTCTCTCACAGGCACCCTACTCATAGCCATGTAACTCCTCAGTTGTGGCAAAAAGCAAAATGATACAATTGTGTTTACCTGCAAGTCTGTCAGTGTTAACTTGTCTCACTTCTACAGCAAAGGGTCTTTCTGTGCATTTGAATGGCAAATTTGAATAGGGTACCATGCAGCTAGTTCTTACACACAGGCACACATTCCTGCCCACGACACACATGCACACACACCAGCCACATTCATACTAGTCCTGACATACTCAGCCCTTACATTCCCCGGCCAACCAGATAGTTAGTTCAATAAACACATAGTTCACCTACATACAGTGCAAACCAATGTGTCCCAAGCCTTTGGAGAGTCTCCCCACTACATTCTCCTAGCACAGAGGCCTGGAGAGGGAACGGTTGGGGAGAAGAGCATGGGCTGCATATACAGACAGTTCAGATGATGGGTGCTTGGATTTTTACCTTGGGTAGGTTGCCCTGGCACTGAAGTCCCAGGATACCAACCCGGGCGGGTGCCCCAGCTTCCGGTCTGCCCATTCAACATCCTTAGTTTATCATACATGCCGTCTGCGCCCATCTGTTGCTTTTCGCTAGCCAGGTTGCGAAGAACTCTGTTTATTGATGACACCTGCAAATCAAACCAAAATCAAACCAAATGGTAGTGTCTCCTGAAGGCAAGGTCGCCCTGTCTTAAATCCCCATCTCAACACGCCCACCCCCTTAAAGAACAACCCTTAACACATTAAAAAGAAAAAAAAAATACTCCCAGCCATACTGGGACAGTGTAGATGGATCTGCAGGTACGTGGTGGCCAAAATGACAGCCATCATTTTGGGCATGGAAACTGAGTTGGGTCAGAATTGGGGGATAAGGGGGTCTCTGGTGACCTAACTCACACGGCTGCTTTGCTTTATTAAAAGATTTCCGAAAATTTTTAGAATTGGTTTAAAGCTTTTCCCCCACTTCATTTGCTTCATTTAAGGGCAGAAATGGATGTTTGACGCCTGAAGGAAGAAGGTTCAGGCAGGCGGATTTGGAGGAGGTTAGAATCCGGTTTTCACTTTCATTTTCCTCCTTGATTCAAGCGCCTTTCCCCGGGCCTCCACCCTCTGCTGCGCAGCATGCCAGCGAGGTGACCAACTCCCCACACTTGGATCCCATTTTCCAGAAAGTCAAGAAAAGGTCAGGATGCTCCTGTCAACAGCCCCAGGTACAGAGACGTAGGTGGAGCAGGGAGGAGATACGAGACAGACAGACACTGGCAGGGAGGAGAGCAAACGGAGGTGAAGGCCGATATGGCAGAGAGGAGAGAGCATGGAGCTTCAGGCAGGGAAGGGGATGTTCTCGGTGAACTTACACTTGGTATGTTATCGTTGGTACAGACCCCCTCGGACAGTAATCTGTCTCGGATTTCCCAAGCAAAGATGGACGGACACTCCCGCTTATACTGGGCTATTTTGCTGACAACTTCTGGAGTCGCTACTCTCGGTTTGCTCCCACCGATTGCCCTGGGTCTGATGGAGCCAGTCTCGTAATACCTGCCCAGAATTTTACTCACACATCCGTTGGACACCTGCATAGGGGAAGTGGACAGAAAACCACATTATTAATAATTTCAAGACAAAAATAAAATTGTTTAAGTATGCATTAAACAATGACAAGCTTACGTTTTGATTGTCCAGCACTTGGACTTTTGCATCTGCATGGGTCTATAACACAAAAATATACCTTCAATGGTACGAGAACTTACTGTAGAGAGCTTTTTCTTTTCTTAAAATTACATTTGTAGCCCTAAAAACTACAAATATGATGATACTTTCAAACAGTTTGAACTAAAAAAAAAAAAAACTAAAAGTTTTTTTTTAAAAAAACTGTTTCCTTAAACACTGCCTGTCGGTGCATCGAAACGAAGTCAGGTTCTCTCTGCGCGGGCGCCGACCTCACTGAACGTGGTGTTACGTTTTAATAAGCAAAGGAGGGAAATAAACTGAATTTAAACTTAATTTTTCTTTAAAAAAAAATGTACCCAACTGAGTACTCGGGAGTTATGGAGGAAGGCAAATAGCGTTTGTCTTTTAAAACCAATATACAGGCTTCATGAACATGGACAAATGAAAACCAGTGTCCCCACATCTGAGGCAAGCAAGGGGGAGGGGGCTGAAAGGATGGCCGGGTTTGTAAAACTCAGCTTAGTAGAGTACAGAAGCTACAGTACATTTAAAAACCATAAATGTCTTTTACCAAATGAAAAGAGAAAGTTGGGTTTTTTTTAATTCACACACTTTTTTTTTCCTTAAGCAGATGAGTTATGTGACTGACCCAGGTTGAGAGAGACAGGGGAGGACGGTGGAAGGAGAGGGGAAAGCGGGAGGGGAGGGGGGGTCCGTCAGCAGCAGCGTCGGCAGTGAGGAAGGGGGAGAGGGCCTGGAAAGCGGGGGGCCGCGGGGCGGGGGCGGCGCCGGGAGCTTCACCTGCAGAATTCGGGAAATGTCGCACGGCCGGGCGCCGCTGTGCGCGAGCTCTACGATCTTCTGCCGGGTGGAGTCCGGCAGTGGCCGCCCGTTGACAAAGACACCACCGAGCTGATTCACTCCGCTGTGACCTGAGGAAAGGCAGAGGAGAGCAGAGGAAAGGAGAGGAGGGGAGAGGAGAGAGAAGTGGGGGAAACAAGCACAAGGCGTCCTCAGCTCCTCGCCAACTCCTGCCAACCTTGGGGATCAGGTCCCCGCTATCGATCAAAAACGACAACAGGACCGCGCAGCCATGCGGGGCACCGGGCAGCCCAGCCCCACGCACAGCCGTGCCCTTGCCCACCCGACTGCAGAAGCACCGGACAGGCAGACGCAGCCAAAGAGCAAGAGCGCACGCACCTCGCTATCGCCAACCCCCCCCCCAGGAGTGTCCCCGGACCACTGACCCTCTCCAGAGACACCCCAGCCAACCCCTGAACCCACAAGATGCAAGCACTCAGCTCTAAAAATATCTTCCCAAAGACCCCTTCTGAATGTCAGGGCCAACGGTGGCTCTGCAGGACCCACACTGAACCTCCAGGCGCTCTGCGCTCTTGGAACTGAGAGAGCAAACCCCGCGGCCCTTCGGCGCACCCGCGGAAACTCGGGCGAAGGCGCCTCGCGAGCCCCGCGGTTAAAAATACACAGAGAGGGGGAGAGAAGGGGAAGGAGTCAGAAGGTCCAGAACAGCAGGTCTGTGGCTACTGAACCCAACTGGGCTTCCGCGCCTCCACCGCACGCTGAAGGTCAGAGCCCCAGAGCCGCTCCAACCCGGCTGCGGCAGCGGGGCCAGAGCTGCGAGTCTGCTCACAGCCACCGCAGCTCGGTTCACTTCCGCTGCTGACCTCGGCCCTCCCCGCAGCCAAGGACAGATATCAGCAAAATTCAACACGCTCAAGGAAAAGGGAGAGATCACCCCACGGAGCCCCCCACCCCTCCTTTCCCTGGTCATCTCACAGCCCCCTCACCCCATTGTCTCATCTTAGAGAACAGGGGTAGGAAGTTAGCACTTCTCTGTAGTCCCCTCCCCAGAAACCACAGGTACACAAATAGACAGTTGACAATTTCCACTTCCTTACAAATCTCCAACCTGCAGCCTGGACTCTAGAGCAGCCCTTCCAGGACAAGACGTGGCTCCCTGCTCAGCTCTCCTCTCCTCTCTTCTCCTCTCCTCTCCTCTCCTCGGAGCCTCTGATAAATTGACTCCAGGAGTCTGAGCTTCTTAGCAATAAATAAGCTCCAAATATAGAAGAGGGGGGAAAATATGATGAGCCTCTCTGACATTTGTCTTTAAAATAAAACTAGCTGCACGTCAAGTTTGAGCTTAATTTCTGGAAATAGGCGGAAGTCGCTCCGGATCATGCATGGAAGGCTAATTGAAAAGATCAGTCGGGGCGCTTGTGGCAGCCTTGTCACTTTGTGACAGTGCTCCGCTCCGGGAAATTGCATCGTCACGACAAACGGGACCATGATGAAACGACCCTTTCCGTCCCTATTTGTAGATCATTCAGACGAGATTGAACTGCACTCGTCTCCCCTTCGAGGGGAGCTGCGTTTTCAGGGTAGCCAAAGGCTTGGGCGGAAGGAGGCCCTCCCTGAGAGGGGGGCCGGAGCCTAAACTCGATGAGAAGAGACAGGCGTTTGGGAGATCTGGGCCCCGGCTGGACCCAGCACGAGTAGGGACATTGCGGGGACATGGCTTCTCCAGCAGAGTAAGGCCTAGTCCGCGCTTCCCGTGTCTCCCAACTTCCCTTTAATGCCTTCCTTTGCTTGGCAGGGCCCACCTACCCTCCTGCTACTGGGCTTCCCCTCTGGACAAAGGAAGCCTTCCCAGAAAGAGAAATGCTGTCCTAGAGAGAGATCAAGAAAGACTTTCCAAACTTCACGCTTAGCCTGGGCAGTTCCCAGTCTCTGAATGCCAAGGCACATGAGGCCGCCTAATCCTAGACCTTCCTCCCCCCCCCCCCAATTGCAAAAAATAAAAAATAAAAATAAAAATAACGTGCCCGGCACCTCCGCAGGGACCTCAGGCAGGTGCTCGCCCAGAAAACGCCAGGGCCAGGTCGCCTCTGCCAGCATCGAAATGGCAGCGAGGAAGCGCTGCTAAGTTCCCCTTCAGAGGTTAAGCCTCAATCATTGTGTCCCTTCCCTGGGGACGGCTGGCGCTCTCGCCCAGTGGTGATGATTATGTGCCTAGAATTCGACCGCGAAGCAACTAATAGGAAAACATATGGTGTCAATTTGGATGCTCCGCGCCTCGCGCACACCCGGGAGCGCGCGGCACAAAGCCCTGCAGGCCCGCCCGCGACCCCGCGCCCCTCGGGGCCCGCCAGCCAGGCCGCAGCGGCGAACGGCGACCGCTCAGCGTCGCGCGCCCCAGCCGGGCCGCCGGAGAGCCTGCGGCTGGGGAGGCCGAGCTGCAGGGGGACAGCCCAGCTGCCGGGAGGGGTGGGCAGGAGCCTTCGCGTCGCCAAGAAGGGTGCCTCCCGGGCCAAGCCCCGGGGCCTGACAGGTTCCGCGCAACTAAACCTCCTGTAAAGCTCGCTCGCCACCTCTGCGCCCTCTCCGAGCTTCGCGCCCGCCAGCCGCCGAAGCACCAAGTAGGCGGTTAGCGCCTCCGGGACGGACGGATCCGGCGCTAGGGACCCTCGGAAGCCTGCAGCTCGGCCAGGGAAGGCTGCTGGAAGACTTAGGCCTTTCCGCACTCCTACAGCTGAGCCCTTAAGCGTCCACTCCGCACCTCCACCAGGGCCTAGGCTTCACTGGGCCTCCAGGCTCCCAGGTCCGGACCCCAGACTAGCCACGCTACGTACCAACACCCTTGGACTGAGCGGGAAGGTGGACTGGGGGCCCCTGGGGCTTGGGCAGAGGGAGCATGGGAGGCTCAAGACCCGGGGAATCAAAGGCACTAGGGGCCTGAAACAACCAGCACCCACACAGTTGCAGCTACCAGAGCAGGGCTTTTCCAACTCCTTGGCTCGCGACCCCCTCTCTATTCCCAGACCCAGGAAACCTGCTCTACCAGAGCCCGGTAACAGCCCCATGGGTCGAATCTACCACCTCCACCCCGCCGCAGGCCTGGGTGTCCGCTCCCCTGGCCTTCTAGGCCCCTAGCGGGGTGGGCAGGGGAGGAGCTGCCCTGGGAGTGACTGGGGGAGGGGAGCCCCACACCCCGCCCTGATCATTGAGACGCTCAGTCTTGGCAAAGCCCAAAGGGGCCTCCTCCTGGAACAGCCAGGAGAAGCCTCCGCCCCTCCCTTCTCAGCCCAGCCCCTCTCTCTGGGGTCAGAGCCCGGGCAGGGGCGGGAAGGGGGTGTGAGTTACAGGATTTGGGGGGATGGGGTTTCTCTACCTCAACTTCACAAACTCAAGCGGGCTGTTCTTAAGTGCCCAGCTTCTGTTTTTCCAGGAGCTAGAACAGTAGAGCAAACTCCCTCCCCTCTCGGGTTGCCAGGCGCAGAGGGGGCCCTGCACAGTTGCCTTAAGTCCCTCTAGATGGTGGCCTGGCCAGTGCTGACGACGAGAACCTCTGTGCACTCCCCTGACCCACTGGTCCTCACATCCCCAGCCCCCTCCGAGAAAGTCCAGAGGCACTTACTGTTCTGCATGCTGGCGCTGGCTGGGGGCGGTGGGATCCCACGGGGCTCGAATTTGGGATTCTGTCAGCAAGAACATAGGCGTTAATCCTGGGACAGGGCCAGGTAGGCCTGCCTCCAGACAGAGGACACCTGGGGCCAGGACAGGAGACTGCACCTTCTTTAGGAAATCACCCACTCAGTTGCTTAAGGCTATCTGAGGGTCATCCAGCTCTGCCCTCCAGTGCATGCAAAATCTACAAATAAAATACTCCAGCATTCCCAATCTGTATTTCCCAAGTCCCTAAGGTAGTCAGCCCTTTAATCAGGAGAAAGAATGACATGATTTTGAATTTTTTCTTCCATCTGAACAACAGTGAAGAAGCATTCTGATTCTTTAGGGGTTTGGATCCCAAAGCAGCTTTCAAGCCACCGCAGAACTTGCCTGAAATCTGGGATGTCTGTCCACTCTTACAATAAAGGGTCTCACACATCTGCGCGCCCCTAGTTAAAGTCTTCCCCCTAAGATAAAGCAGAAGGAGAGAAAGGCATATCAAATTGTGGCTCCAAAGCGTAGGCCCATGGCTCTCAGAGCCACACTCTCAGAAAACAAAATAAAACAAAAATACTCATCTAGGGCTCAAACTGCCATAAAACCCTAAATCTCAAAGCTGCACCCACATTTTCAGTGACCTCTCCCGCAGAAGTCTCCGCCTTTTAGAAGTGGCTGCTCTGGCCTGGCTTGGGAAAACTGGAGAACCTGACAAGTCAGGCCCCATTTTGCAAAAACATCAAGAACCAGGGAAAAGAAAACAAGAGAAACAGTGGAATAAGGGGTAGAGGCTGAGGGGTAATACTGGAAGTTTAGAGGTGAAGGGAAGGGAACCTCGGGACTTCAGCGTGCCTGGGAGGGCAGCCTGGGGCTGAGCAGGAGGGCTGCAGAGCCACTCTCTCTCCTGAAGGAATTTTACCACTCCAGTGGCCCAAGGCCCCCAGAACCCACTTCTCTGGTTACCCCTTTATCTTTTTACTCTCCCCTTCAAAGCTTCCTAGTCAGGCCCCTACTCCACCCATCTTCCAGCCTTTCTGGGACTTTGAATGTGGCAAGCCCAACTTTTTCCCCCCAAACCTCACTTATTGTGATTAACTTTTCTTTTGGTGTTTAGATCGTCCCCCCTTTTACTGTACTGTGACACACGCTGTCTACCTCGCCTCACTGCTTTAAAAAGTACGAACAGGAGGGGGTGAGCGTGGTCGACAAAGCCTACAGACAGCAAACAATGGCTTCTATTCTCCAGCTCTCCCCAAACCCAAAGAGCAAAACCGAGCCTCCCTAACCGGCAACACAGCTTCCAACCACACGTACCAACAACCTACCAACTCACAAAGGGAACAGAGGGACCCGTCTCGCATTGTAAATCCTGACCCAGTGCGTGTCTCCCCCAGATTCACCCTCTGCCACCCCTCCCTGCCTTCCTCTAAGAAGAAGGTTCTGGGGGAGGGGAGAGAAAATAGAAAAGTAATTTCTTGTTATAAATATCTGGAGGTAATTGTGTTACTGGTGTGAGTTGTTAGGGGCTGTAAAAAGATACAACGGCACCGTGGGGTGCTCAATTGGGAAGAGAGAATTACAATAAAGAGCCCATTCAAGAGGTTTGAGGAAAAAAAAAAGAAGTAAAATAATTAAATAGTCACAGCATCATTTCTCCCTGTTAAAAAAACTAAAATACGCTTTCTTTTTTTCCTGTTTTGCCTATTGTGATTATTAATTTTGCCTGCCTGCAAGCAAGGAATTCCAAAGAAGCACATTTTTTTTTTTTTTTCTCTCCAAGGCCATTCATGGTCTAATTTATTACTCAACTGAGAGGGAGCTTAAATCCATAAAAAATAAACTTAAGAGGAAGACTTCTTCCCAGCTTCCAGCTAGGGCCTGGTAAATGCTGGAGGTGGCAGAGGGCTACCTAGCTGCGCCCGCCTTGGCTCTGAGGCCTCCCGCCTCTCAGTCCCCATGACCACGGTCATGCCCCCGCCAGGCAAAAAAAGACAACAGCAACAGAAAAACAAAAACCCAACTTGGAACAGAATGTGTGCCCCCAGCGCCTTGCAGGGGGGCTCTGGAGCCGCGGAGCCGTAGCAGGTGGGGAGGGGAGCCGCGGGTCCTCCTGGAAGGGGTAGAACTTCCTCGCTCCTCTCCGCAGCCCGCTCGGGGCCCAGCCTCCGCTGAATGGCCCCATCCCCGCCGGCGCACTCTGGATGCTATTTTAAAAATTCAGTAGCTGATCGCAGAGAGGCCTAGCCGGTGAATTTTCGAAGCATCTGGGAAGGTGGAGGAAGCATTTCAAGTTCCGGTTCTGCTCCACTCCCGCCCCCCTCTCGGCTCGGAAGCTATCTAATTACTTAAGTAATCGCTAAAGTGCAAAAGCAACCCTGGGCGCGGGGCACCCCGACTCCCGGAAGCAGACGCGCGGGGCGAGGCGAGAACCCCCAGCCCCAGCCCCCGCCCCCCCACCCCCCAGCTCAGCCCCGGGCTTCCGGAAGCCCTCGCGGGGTCAGAGACCCGCGCCGGGCACCAAGGACCTGCCAGACGCGCGGAGGGCGCCGGGGCCTTGGTCCCTCGGCCACTGGGCCACTGCGTCCCCGACACAAGCCTCAGCTTTCCAATCCCGTCGTGGCAGTTACTTAATTCTCAAAATCCAACCCCACACTCCTGAGCTGGGGTGAAGGGGAGAGCTCACTTTCGACCTTCCCGGGCCCCAGCCAAAGAGTAATTAGCAATTAAAATGACAAAGTTTTTACTCTCTAGGGCCAAAGAAGATACCAACGAATCAGACCGCCTTCAGGCGTTTGCAAAGGTCACCGGCTATAAAAAATGTAATGTCAACAGCAACAACTATTCTTTCTCCTCGGTAAACTCACCAGGCTTTCAAGCTCTTTGCTTTTTATTTCATTTTCTGCTCCCGCCCCTCCTCAACCTTCCCAAGTTCGAGTTAAACATCCAAAATGGCTTAGGGAGCTTTGTAGAGTGCGAGAGAAAAAGAAAGATAACCGCGTTCACGTTGCTTTTAAACTTTGTGGAAATCACTCAAGACTCGAGGGCCGGGTTTTAGCATTCCAAAAAAAGAAGAAAGAAAAAAAAAAAAGCATTTCCACTTGAAATTCAACTCCATTGCCCCCAATTACACTTTCTAAAATTCAGGCCTATTATGGGACACAGAGACTGAGAAAATCTGCACAAGGAAAAGAGGCAACAACTTCAGGAACTTTGAAAAGACACTTTTCCTCCTGAGGTCTTAGAATCAACCGAAAAGCTCCCAACTTACTCAGACTAATTAGCTGGGAGAAGATGTGATCGGACGACGGGGAAAGCCAGTGCTTTCATATTAATTTTTTTTTTAAGCCTCAAAAAGAAAAGAATTCAGGGGATTTAGATTAAAAAAAAAAAAAAAAAAAGCAATCCAGTCCACTCTTCCACCTGGAAACTTGTTGGAATGGCCACGCCGGCCGCCGCATCGTCGGAGGAAGCAAGGAGCACTGCCCGCCGGGCGCCGGGGCTGGAAGGCCGGGAGGACCCCGGCTTTCGCAGGGCGAGGGCCAAGGTTGGGGAAGCCTGGGGAGCGGAGAGTTTTCAAGTTCCGAGCTCCGCGCTCCAGTTGGGGGCCAGCGCCCGAGGGCTCGATGGAAGCTGACAATCCTGGGCTCGGCTCGGGGCTCCCTGGGAGCGCGCGCTCCGCCGCCCGGCCTGGCGGCCTCCTTCCCGGCTCGGGCTGCGCGCTCTCCCTCTCCGCCTCCAGCGCGCGGCTGCCTCGCCGGCTGACTCCGCTCGAGCGGGTGGCGGGCGCGGTGCCCCTCGGCGCTCGAGTGCCAGCGGACTTCTGTGCCCAGGCCGAACGCAGCACAAAGGCGGAGGGCGGGCGGGCGGGGAGGTGGCGGCGCGGCGCGGCGAGCAGGCTTCCTCGGCGCTCCCTCGGTGCGCCCGCTGCCTGCGCGCTCCCGGGGCCCACGGGCAGGACAAAGCAGCCGGCGGAGTGCGGTCCCCGCAGCCGTTCCCGGGCCCGGGGCACCGCGGAGCCGCTCCCTCGTCTCCTGCCGGCCGGGAGCATTGGGCGACGATGGGGCCGCGAGCCGTGGCTGCTGCTGCGCCCGGAGCCTGGATGCTTCTGCCAGCTCAGCCCGCGCTGGCGCTGGCGCCGGGGGTGCGCCGGGGGTGCGCCGGCCCCGAGCCCGGCGCCGCTCCCGCTCGCCGGCCGTCGCCCTCCGACGGGGGCTTTCGCTGGAAGTACAAAGTTTGGGCTCCTGCGTGGAAACTTCTCCGGCCCAACTCTCCCGGCGTAGCAATGGGGGAGGGGACTGGCGAGCAGGGAGGAAGGAAGGGGGGGAGGAAGGGGGATACCTGCCTGAACATTGCAATAAAAACGAAGCGAGAAGAAAGAAGCGGACTCACCTTTATGAGGCATCCTCTCCCGTCAAAGCTCCTGTCAAGAGTTTTGTTTGGTTGGGGGTTTGTGGCTGTTGTTGCTGCTTAAAGACCACAACGGTTTGAAATGACGGTGTTTTAGAGGAGTTGCTGGCGAGAGTTTTCTCCACGGAGGCTGCTGGTTTGGTGTGTGAGAGCAATTCTCAGATCCCTGGGAAGGAGACAGAGATTGACAATAAAATGGGCTGTCAGCGGCTGGAGAGTGCGAGATAAAGAGTGTGGGTGAGGGAAGTGGCTGCAGCCAGCACACCTATGCTGATTGGTGATGGCTCAAGTGTGCTAATGTGTGTGTGCCGGCGCCCGGCCTCGCCTCCACCGCTCCTCACTGGCCCATTAGCGAAGCCTGACCTCTGTCATCATCCTCCAGCAAAACACTTCCTCCTGCGCCTGAACCAGAGCGGGAAATGAGGCCGGGCCACGGTTCGCTTTTCAAACCCACTAATCACTCCGCAACATGCAAATGCACCGCTCGCTCCCACACAAAATATTGCTTTATGCAAAGCAGCGCCGGGGCCTCGCGCCAGCCGATTGGACGCTCCCGCTCCCCGCCTGGTGCAATTGGTCCGTTTGTTTGAATATGAATACACTTGTTTTCGGCTCCGCCGGTGGGTCCCGGCTCCGCTCCCCGGCGCTGGGGCCCCCGCGCCCCGGCTCTGGAGCGGGTGCTCGCCGACATCTCCAGGCTCCGAGCGATCCGGGAGTCGGCGCGGCCCGCCCTGTGGCCGCGAACTTGAGGGGTCGAGGGAAAGCCGCTGGGCTGGGGGTCGCGCCCCCGACCTGCCTAAGCTGGGCTCGTAACTCCCAGCTCGTGGGGGGAGTGAGTTCCCGCAGCTCCGCGCGGGCCTCTCTCGCCGTCTCCGGCGCAGCTCGGCCCGCCGCCCCGCCCCCCCTCCGCTCCGGCCTCCACCGAGTCTTCGCCCGGCGCAGTGACACCCCGCACGGCCGCGGCCGCGCCCTGGCCCACCTGGCCGTTGGGAAGAAGAGAAAAAGGTGTGAGCTGCGCCGGGCCCCGGCAGCAGCAGTCGGTGGAGGCCCAGGCTCAGCCCAGGCAGCGAGGAGGCCGCGGGGCTGGCAACGCGGCGAGGCCGGGCCGCCTTCCCAGTCCAGGCCTCCCGAGCCTGCCCATTACCCCACCCTCGCTCCCCCGGCCCTTTCTTCTGTTCTCTCTCCTTTCGGAAGCCGCGGAGCGCAGCGGAGCGGAGGCCCAGCCGGGCTGGAGGGGCCCGAGCAAACAGGCCACTTACTTTGTGTACAGAGGGTTCTTGTGAAAAGCCCTGAAGAGTCCTCACCAAACACTCACCAACTTCTCCCACGTGCCATTTGTTGACTAAGTGCGGCTGCTTTTGCAGGCGCCCGAGAGGAGGGGACGCCGGGGGGAGATAAGAGGGGAGGGGGGCGTCGGAGGCCCGGAGTGGCGCGAGTTGACCAGGGCTGGGAGGGACTGTGTGCGCGCGTGTGTCCTGGCCGGCGGGTGTCAGCGTGTGTCGGTGTGTGCCCCAGTTATCTGTGTGTGGTGCAGGTGTGTCCGCACCACGATTCTTTCTCCTGGGTCTGCTCAGTCCACGGAGGCAGCTCCCCTTCAACTGTTGCCAGAAAACCGGGGAGGAAAGTAAGTAAGTGGCTTTTCTCTCCTGACCACACACCAGAAGTCCACTCGTTGAATGCTGGACAATTAGGACACACCTCAGTACACTCCAAAGGCGCCCCTCGGCGCCGCAGTTAAGGTGACGGGGGAGAGGTGGCCGCCTAGTCCTGCGAAGTCTCGAGCTCTCTGGGAGCTTGCAGGCCGCAGCACAGGGAAAGGGGAAGTTTGGGGATGGGGGGGGACACACCCCAGGACCCGGGCAAAGAATGGGGTCGGAAGAGCTGAGGCGAGGCAGGGAGGCAGAAACGAAGGCACCGCCACCGGGTACACTTGACTCCTCTTGACTTAAGAAGCGCTGAAAGTCAGGGCCCATCAATAAAGTCTGTGCGCTCTGAACTCGCCGCTAACAGGCGCAAGGCGGCCGCCCCCGGAGCGCGGGCCGCGGGGACGCGGAGGCTGCCTCGGGCCGCCGGGCCTCGCGTGGGCCTCCTGCCCGCGCCCCAGCCCGGGCAGCGCGCGGGGACAGCGGAGGCCTCCCCAGCCCGGGCAGGGTTGGGGCAGCGCCGCCCGCTCACGTCCCGGGCCTGGGAAGCGCCCTTCCCGCGGCCCAGGCACGCTCAGCGCCGGGGAGCCCGGGCAGAAGCTAAGCCGGTGGCCCGGGGCGCGGGCGCTCGGGTCAGCGGGGTCCTCGGCGAGATTTCGTAGGACCGCGACTTTGCCGGATCGCGGGACGTGGACAGACGGCCCAGGCCTCAGACCAGCGAGGGTCAGGGTTCCGTCTCTCCCCCTTTTTACTTCTCAAGCGAGTATTAAAGAAGCTTGAATCCGAGTCTGCTGGGCGTCAGGGGGGAGGGGGAGGGGGAGGCCGGGGACTGTCCGAACTGGAGGCGAATATCATTTCTACAGCCTCTCAATTAGCGACCCAGTGGATTAGCACCTCCTTAAGCTTTGCCCCCCCGAAAGAAGGGGCCGTAATCTTGTTGCTATTTCCCCCCTGGGCACTGGCTCTTTGAACCGCTCCTTCTCCCACCCCCATCTCACCTCAGAGAAAAGTTTTAACAAAAAAATTATAAGAGGCTAGGAGCCGGGAGTGAATGCCACTGACGTCATTGGGGGGGTGGGGGCTAAGGGATGGCCTCTTGGAACCTCCTCTGCACAAACAAGAAACAAAAAGGGCTTAGCTGCTTCCCGTGTGTCAATATTGGGGAGGGGGGCGAGTGGGACCCCTGGGAGGCAGAGTTTCCAAAGTTTAAGGAGAGAGGGGTGGAGAGCGCGATGTCCTGTTCTCTCTGGGCTAGTTTCCAAGAGGGTGGGGGTGCTGCTCTGCCTCGTGGGGCACCTCGTACCTGTTCTGGGGGCGACCCGGCTGTTTGGGGGGCTGGGACGGAGAAGCAGCCCGCCAAGGGCAGAGAGAAGAGCGAAACTGAGGCAGCTCGCAGGTCGCCATGTTCACTGCGGCTTCCAACGCGACCGAGGCCCACTCGCGGCCCTCCAAGAGGGGGGAGCCGCGCCCTCGGTTTGCGTCTCGCCTTTTCCCGCCTCTCCTCACGTCTCCTCCCCTCCCCCGGCGCCCCGAGTGGCCGGCTCCTCGGCTGGTTCCCTCGGGACCGCTGGGTCATCCCACCCGGGAGGGGGAGGCGGGTAGTGCCGGAGCTCGCCGCTCCCCGGAGAGCGCGGGGAGCCTGCGGCCGGTGTTGGTCCCCAAGTGTGAGATCGGGACGCAGCTCGCCCCCAGCGGGCCCGGGCGTTCGCGGGAGCCCGCTCCCCAGGTTTCCGGTCAGGAGGAGGCCTCTGGCTGGGCGAAGGCGCCCCCAGCTCTTGGGAGATGCGCTCTGGGCTCTGGGCTTGGGAACCAAGAGCCTCCCACCCGGTGTTGCAACACCTCTGAGCCGCCGCTTTCCACCGCCTGGCAGGGGCGCGGTGGCGGCGCGCTGGGAGGGTGGAGGCGCGCTTTCCTCGGAAGGAGGAAGGTCTCCGCAAACACCTGCGCCACTTTGCAGGCTCCAAAGGCTCTCGCTTTGCCGGCCCTGGCAAGTGGGTTCCCTCGATAGCAGAGCCGGCGAAACGGGTCAAATGAGCGCGAAAGGCAAAGATGCTCACCCTGGCCGCCCAATTCGGGGTGCCTCCTCCACTCGAGGCCTTTCTCCCCCTCCCACCAACATGCGGGCTTCCAGTTCACCCCTCAGCCTCGCAGGTGCCGGGAGGCCGGGAGGAGTCGGGAGCTGGCCGGTGGCGCCTCGGGTCTGTGGCCGTGCTTGGCTGGGAAAAGCCGCGGCGCCCCGGCCTAACCTCGCCTCCTACCAAATGGCAAGTGGGTTCGGGCCTCTTCCATTCACATTAGGTGGACAGCGTCCGTCTTCCTCTACCCCTCCACCAAATACTTAGAAACAAAACAAAACAAACAAACACCGGGTTTCCCGTCGGGCTCCCAAGCCTCTGCTTCCCCGACCCTACGTGCTACTTGTCCCGCGAGGGACCGGGTTTAAAACTCCGCGAGTGTAGGGCACTTGCAATCAGTAGCACTCTGCTTTTGGCACATATGAAAGTCTGCTTTCCATTTGGTCACCCCGGACGGTGCCCCATCTCTCCTTTCACTGTAACCTCCGCCCTTGAGAGGCAAGAGTTCAGCTTCAAACGAAAAGTAAGCCAGAGCCACCTCCAGCCCCTTCTCCCTAGAGATCCCTTCTCTACGCAGCTGCTTATTTGAAAGGCCAGGGACCGAGTCTGCAGTTTGTCCTGGAGTAGAGCAGGGGACACTGGGGCTGGGACCTGGCGGATTTGCTGGGGCATTTGAGGCTGCGGGAGGGGGAGGGAGCCAATGTCATGGCTGGTTCGCTAGAGCAGCCAGGGAACCGCGGCTAAGCGTATCCTGATGGCTCTTAAAATGACATTGATTGGGACAAGCTGTTCCCCACCCCAGTAAGAGTTAATACGTCTGTTAATCAAGACACTAGGGGCCTCCATACGAGTTTTATTAGCGACTGGAGAACAGAGACCGCAGTGAGGGATCAAAAGCCGGGATCCCAGATATTTTTCAGCGCGGTCACACACGCGCGCGCACACACCAAAGTATTTTCAATTAGAGAACAATTCGGCGCTTTTCATCACTTCCTAACTCAGCCTCGCAGATGGTGACTTTGAGACCTGGCTAGCGGGGAGGACCGACGCCCCGGGGCAGCCCGGGGCGAGATGCGGGGGAGGAGCTGCGGACCGGCAACCTGAGAGAGTTTGAGGACCTTCAGCCTGGGGGCCCTGAGGCCTCAGATTCCTCCGAAGAGGAGAGAGAAAGGAACATAAAACAACAAATAATACGGACAGTATGGGCATCGCGCCTCCCGGTCAGCTCCCCACTCTCTGGCCGGGCCCTGGCGCCGGGTGGCCTCTGGCCCCGCGCGCGGCCGCCGCGAGCGCCGGGAAGTTTGGGCGGCGAGAGGGACTCCCTTCCGCCTCTCGCGCGCGCTGCCCCTCCGCCCTGCAGGGGCGTGAGGCCCCACTCGGTTTTCCTTTCCGATTCTAAAATAAATAAATAAATGAACGCCAGGCCCTGGAGAGACTCGAATAGTTGCTCTTTCAATAATCCAACTCAGATGAGAGGGTACAAGAGGAAAAAAAAAAAAAAAAAGACCATCCACCTAGCAACGCCTTCCGATGGAATAGGACGCGCGGGTGAGAAGGCGACCCAGGAGGTCCCGGGCTTGCCCTGGGCGCGGGGCGAGGACTCTGGTCGGAGGTAATTATGTCACAGCGTTTTCTCGCAGTGACAGCCCAATAAATACAATCTCCAATAAACATCTCTAACGAGGGAGGAGGCCGGAGGATGGCTGGATTTGATTTATGACCAGGGCAGAAGGTCCACTTCCCACAGCAAAGTGGGCAACCTGCTCGCTCCTCAGCTCCAGAGAAAGGAAGTCCAGGAGAGGGAGGAGGAGAGGACCCAGGTTCAGGTAAGGTGCTGGGGCGGTGACCACTTCTCTAGTCCCGCTGCTTCCCGGGTGAGGTGGGCAGGGGGTGGCCACTGCTCGGGGTTGGGTCCCTGGTCCCAAGCACCTGTCACAGGTGCCTGAGATGCAGACGTCCTCCAGAGACGAGCCCCCAGAAGGTCTAGAGAGGGGGGCGCCAGGAGCAACAGTGGGGGTGAGGGGCGAGCCTGGGCCTGACCTGGACACCTCCCCAACCTCCTGGCTGGTGCTCCTATGCCCTGCCTGAGCCTGTCCCAGCGTCGCCCGCCTGCGGCTGGCCTCCTGGAACTTCCCGCCCGGCGGAACCACGAACTTTGGGGGCTTTCCTTCCTTGACCCATTTGAAGGAACTTCTGGCGCCCAGCTTAGGTCGTCCGGGGACGGGAGAGTAGAGGGCGCTTCTCTTCCCGGCGCTGAGCGGCCGGGCTCCCCTGGCGCCCACGGGCTTCCCACCGAGGCAGCGAGCGCGGCGCCCGCGGTAACCCGAGCCCGCGTTCTAGCTCAGTGAGAATCGCTAATTATTAGGTCGTCCGAAGCGAAGCTCAAATCACACGCTGGGGGCTTTACGCGCTGCCCCGCTCTGCCGGTAGCATTCCTTAGGCTTCATCTTTCTGAGAAATGAACTCGCGTCCCTACGACTTTGTTTCCGTCCGACCATCTACACTTTGCAACCGCGGGAAACTTTTGCTGCGCGCGCTCTAGGGGCGGGTGGGGACTTCTCCACGAGCGAATGTGGGGAACCGCAATTCGGGGGAGTCGTGGGTGCAAACTGCACCCCCCTCTCCTGCATTTCTCACGGTAGCGAACGGCTTCTGCAAACAGCAGCAGCAGATCCCCGTTTCCCTCTCCCCGCCCCCCTCACCCCGGCTCAGCACCCAACTGGAAGTCCACTCTGGGGACTGGAACGTTCTGCTACTTTTGCAGGAAAGCACGGTCGGCAAAGACCAGACGCCCCCTCCTCCCCTCCCCCATCCCGCCCTCTGTTACTCCCCTCCATCTTCGTATCCCTCCTTTTAAAGGCAGAAACCAAGCCCCCGGGCTACTTGGGGCGGGCTTGGGCTGGGGGCACCGGTCGCGGGCGGCTGAGAGGCGGCGCGGGCCGGGGCCGGGCCGGGGCCGGAGCCCGGGCGGTTACCTGGGAGCGGAGGGCGGGGAGGCAGGTGAGCCGGGCCGCGCGGGTTCCCACACTTCTCACCGCCGCTCGGCAGGGGAAGTGGCAGGTCTGACAGCCGCGTTCTACGCGAGGACCTGCCCCAGAGTTTAAATGTCAAAGATAAGAAAAGAGGGTGCTCTGGCAGGCGCTAACTTTCCTTAATATCCTTGCCAGAGCGGTCCTCATTGGCTGTCAGGCACGCGTGACGTCACGGCGGCCGGAGTCGGGCTCCGCTCCACGCGCACCAGCGCCGGGCAGGGCCGGAGCTCCCTCCTCGCGCCCCGGGTCCAGCCGGCTCCAAGCCCTGCCAGGGCCCTCCTGGGCCGGCCGGTGGCTGCCCGTGCCCAGCCGGGCCCCGGCCCGCCCTCCCTTGGGGCGTGGAGTCAACCCCCAGGAAACTAGCCCCTCCCCTAGGCTGGCCAGCTACCTTTCCGGGTGACCACCAGGTCCCCTCCTCGGATCCCCTAGGGAGTCACTTCATCAGAGGGACCCGAAGGTTGTACCGGGGTTGAGAAGGTCCTCTGGCAGGAATCCTTTTCAGGAGGAGCTCAAGGCGCGATGGGTACCCCAACCGTGCCCTCGGGCCCACAAGTCACCAGCTGGGCACAGTCGGGGTGTCTGGGAAGAGGGTGAGTGAGCCCTTCATCCAGGCAAAGCCAAGTCCTCGGCAGACCCGCTGGGCGCTCCTAAGCGGAGCCACAAATGTCACCTGCGTGGGTTCCCCTGGCCTCCTTAAGCTGAAAGGCTCCAGTCACGTAGAAAATGTAGGTGATTTTATTAATCTTTGATTTGGGGGGTTAACTGTTGACTTGTGGCCTAGAGGAGGAAAATAAGAAAGTCCCAGATTCTGAAGTGAGGATTCCCTTCGGGGAGTAGCCACAGAACCTGGGGGGGCGGGGGGAATGACCTGGAGGTCTCTGTTTGCTTTCCTCACACCCAGTGTGGACTGGGAGATGGCTTAGTTGAGCTGGGACTGGCTATCTTAGGGTAGGGACTTAAAAGCCCCGTTGTCATTCCTGGATCTCTCCTCCTCAAACCCCCAACAGGGGAGGAGGCTTCTCAATGTCCAATCCTTTTGTTCTCTGCCTCCATCCGGGTCTGGAAGTGAGAAAGGTCTTTTCGGGAGGGGTAGGGGACGTTTGGCGAGGTGGCGGGAAGAGAAGGGGGACATGGAGTTGCCTTTAGGCAGCTCGTGGGAGGCCTAGCCCTGGAAGACCTGGGCCTGCCAGTGTAAAGACGGGGGGGGGGGGGGGCGGAGGAGGGCCCCAGGGCCAGTTCCTGCTCACCTTACTTGGGTGGGGGTGGCAAAGGGAGAGGGAGCACAGATGGCGCAGGAGAGGTCGAGCGGTTCAGCTCCGCCCCAGGCACACCTGGACAGGTGTGGGCTTCGCAACCCTCCAGGAGGCGACTCCCCGCAGCCCGCCGGCCTCCTCCCGGTCGGGCCAGCTCCCTCCGCCCTGGCAGGGCCTGAGGGCAGGTTAGAGGTGGGGAGGGCCGCGGGAGCCTCTCGGTGGCCTAAGCGTGGTGTTCTTACTTATCTACAACCCGTTCCCACAACTCTCCCCGTCCTACTCCCTGGTCTTGCAGTGTCAGGGGCACGGAGCCTCCCCCGCCCCCGGCCCGCAAACCGGCCGCTCTGATCTAAGCCGCAACGCTGCTGTGATCCTGGCCCCCCAAGTGCTCTCCCCTGGGGCGTGGCACTCGGAGAGGCCTTTGCTCGGGTTTCTCCACCGCCACCGACCTTCTTCCGTGACCTGGTTTCTTGGCAAGTGTCCTGGTTCCCCCCGGGACCTGGTCAGCTCCCGGCCCCGAGGTCCCGAGGTCTCTCGGACCCGCGCTCTGCCTGGAGTTTGCGGGTAGGCCCCGGGCCTGGGCGGGCCTCCCGCTCCCCAGTCTGTCCGCGGCTCGCTCCCCACCCACCCCTTCTGTCGGGAGGGGAGGCCCCGGGAGGCTGCTTGGGGCTTGTTTGGAGTGCGGGCCGCTAAGTGTGCGCGCATCCCTGCAACCCGGCAGGGTGCTCGAGGGAGCGCTGGAAACGCCGCGGCCGCGGCCCTCTTATCTGCCTGTCAATACGGGGCGCGCTGGCGCCGCGCGGGGCGCCGGGCGGTGCAGGCGAGGCCGCGCTCGGCCCCTGCGCGCTGCGGGCCAACGCTGGAGCCGCTCTCCACCTGCGCCGGGCACGCGAGGCGGGGCGGGCGGGGCTGGCGCCCGGGACGCCGGGGCGGACGCTAGTGTCGCCGTGGCCCAAGCTCTTGACCCCTGCGTGGCTCCTGACCCGGGAGCCTGCCTCCGGCCTTGGGGCGGCCCGGCCCGGCCCTCGCGGTGCCCAACCTGGGCTCAGGCACACGGTCCACGGGCCGCCCCGCCCCGCGACGGGGCAGGAGGGCACAGGGGGGCTCGCGGGCGTCACCGACGACTCGTAACCCGGCGCGCGGAGTGCAGCCCGCAGGTGGGGGGCAAAGGGCCAGGAACAGAAACTCCCTGACGCCCAGGGCAGTTCCAAGCTCCGATTCTTCACAGCACCAGGGAGCGAGCTGGGCAGCCGCCGGGTCCGTGGGGCCGCCCTGGTCGCCCCGGCCTCGGGCTGCGGGGAAGCCCCGAGCTCCGCCCCCCCCAGCGCTCCGAAGCCAGGTGGGGAGTGGGGAAGGGGGGAGGGCCCGAGGTAGGAGGTAGGGGTGCAGGAAGGAAAGGAAAGGAGAGGAGTGGTTCGAGAGCGAGGCTTGTTGGAAGGAGAGAGGGGCAGAGGAAGACAGATCCATCCTTGGCTTGAACTGTAGCTGAGATCTTGTCCAAGGTACGTCCTGTCTCCGTGAATCCATCTCCCTCCTCCCTGCCTCCCTGCCTCCCTGCCTCCCTCCCTCCCTCTCTCTCTCTCTCTCTCTCTCTGTCTCTCTGTCTCTGTCTCTGTCTCTCTTTCTCTTTCTCTCTCCCTTTTCTCACTACTTTATGTAAATAAAGCCGCTTCCAGAATGGAAGCCCCTCCCGCGGGATCCGAGCTGTAGGGTGGGTGGGAATTGGCTTAGTATTTGTCTTTTCACTGACAATGGCCATTGAGCCTCCCAACAATTGAAAAGTAAAAATGGATTTTTTTCACTTCAGTATTTCAGTTTCATTTGACTAAGTCTGGACAATGATACATCCTGTTAACTTCTATATTTAAAATTATTGTTCCTGGATGGGTGCTAATTTATAAAGGGGCTTAATAAAACTTTTTCCTATAAAAATTAATGAAAGAGGGGAAACTCCCCAACTAGTTGAGAGGGGGAAAAAAATACTGTGCACATTGTGTGTCATTTCGAGGAATGTTTTGTGAATCTGAGCATCCAAAAGGAAAATATGTATCAAAGGTAATATTTGCCATCTCTTCTCTGAGGTCTAAAAGATTGTGTAATGGCATGGTTCTGTGCAATACCCTGGGTTCTCTGCTATCCGATTATTTTCCTGCTCTCATTCAAAGAAATACTTAGTTCCTTCTCTCTTCTGTCCATTCTACCCCACCATAAAGTTTTCTTGGACATTCAGGAAAATCTCCAAATCCTTCCAGTTTGCTTTGCCACTAAGAAAATCTCAATTACAATCAATTTGAGAAAACTCTGCTTTTCCTTTCCTTCTACACATTTTCACAGTAAGTCAGTCCTTCTGTGGCACCATGTTTGATTTCTTTCTCCCCCTTGTTTGGGTGGAGACTGAGACATTAGCTGAATTCCCTGGGGGTGATTGGATGCAATTCGCTGAAAGTAGACAGGCACGTCCTGGATGTTAGAAATTCACTTTTTCTCAACGTGACAAGGCCGCCTTCGATTGCAATTGTATTTGAATGGGCAGTGAGCGGAAAGATCTCTCATCATTAAGCCCACTTCTACTTTAGCAAAATAAGGAGAGCCTCATTTGCACACAAATGCACATAAAACTGGGATTCCCTGCAACTCTTTAATAAAAAGGGATGGCTGCATAATTTAAACTGGAGGTGAGAAGGCAGAGAGAGAGTGAGATGGGAGGTTTCAAAAGCATTCCCTCCCTTCCCTCGAAAGGTCCATGTGATCGAGTTGACTTTTTTTTTTTTTACTTTAAATCTTAAATAAGATGTGAGTTGTAACAAGAGGATTGGCACTTACTCTGTGACCCTTATAATTGGATTAAATATAGACTGAGACATACAAAAACACACCAAGATTGACACCTGCCAACTGGACTTCCTTATGATTGATTGTGATGCTTCGTGCTGGCAACAATAATGAAATAAATTGTACGGATAAAACAGCACATTTGTCATTTCCGTGCCATGAGTGAGGAAGTCAACGAGTTAGGCAAGCTGTTAGCTGACAGGCGCGAGCGGGAGGCAAGTTAAAGCGATAAATAAGGATTCCAGGCATTGACAGGACAAATTATAACTTGTCACAACCTTTTTAAATTCAGAAGTTTTCAATTAACATATATATATATATTGCTGTTACATATAAGCTAAAGGGGGGGGCGTAAACAAGCCAGATGAGCAGGGACACCCCTCCCAGACAGGGGCGTGGGCACCCAGGCCTCTCCCCTCTGTGTGGGCCAGTGAGCCCTAAGGGTACCCCCCAGCGTCGTGTGCACCGCCACAGGGCTTGGTGAGGTGAGTGAGGGTGTATTAAGCTAAGGGGTGGGTGGCTTCTTCTTTTGATTGGACCAACAGGTCAGGCTCCAGTACCCTTTCTTCACAGAAGCAGGGCTCCCAGCCCAAGGAAGAGTCGGAGTAAGGCCTGCTCCCAGGCTGGTGCCGCCCTTTATCCCTCCCCAGGTCACCCTGTAGAGAGTAGGAGCTGGAGGGCACAGGCACTGCCCTTTCAGGCTCCAAGACCTCGCCCTCAGGAGGGAATCTGAGCTTCTGGACTTGGGGTATCAGCAACGGCCACATCCTGGATCCAGGCCTAGGCCGCTGAACCTTAGTGTGGCCTGAGGACACTCCAGGCTAGGGACTCCTCCTCTTATTGTCTGGCCCAGCGCTGTCCGGGAGGCGGCCACAAAACCAGCTCTTTTTGTCCAACCCAGGAAGAGGGGCTGCTTTTCACTATTCATCCCCTGACTTTTGCACACAGTTTCAGGGGCTCTTGTTGGCCCATGGATGGCGAGAAGCCCCCTGAGGGGTCTCTGGGTGTGCTGAGGCCATGCAAGTAGGGCTAGTGAAACTTCAGGAGGAGCAAAGGCCCGGAGTTGTGGGGCGGGCTATAAACTAGGGGCTGCTGTGGGATTTCTGATGGCGTCTAGGGTCCGTGGATGGAGACTAACGTGGGTCAAGTTTGATGTGAGTCTGACAAGTGTGCAGGGGAGTGTAAACTCCCTAACGGTCTCCACCCCAAAGGAGGCTGACTTCTTAGATTTAAAGTTTACCCCCACCCCCAGCTAGAACCTGGACTTGGTGGTGTCTCTCGGTATTTCCCAGGCTCTTTCTGCACGGACATCCCGGCCTTTCACCAAACCAGCGGAACTTGAGAAAGTTAGAGGCTGGAAGTGAGCGTCCCTGTGTCTGAGGCTGCTGGGCCGCAAGTGCCGCCTGAAGGGAGAGGAGGGTACAGAACGGGGTCTCGTCCTAGTCCAACTGGGGAGCTCGGAGACCGCTGGAAGAGAGGTAGATCCAGTTCAGGGTGGGCACAAAAGACAGAGCCTGGAAGGGCGCCCTGCTTCTTACCCCAGGCAGTGATCCAGGTCCCCGAGGGGTAGAAAGAGGACCTGGCCAGCCTAGCTGTCGAGGCCACGACCCGTCACCACGAACACTCTCAGAAAAAAGCGTGTCAACCCCAAGGTCTAGCGTCCTAACCTCGCGGCCCCTGCCACCAAATTAAACACCACGAAGCTCTGAATCTGTCCAAAGACAGAGCGCGAGAAGAAATCGAGGTCGGAAACAGGAGGTAAAAAATCGAGCTGCATGGAATTAGCTGGAAGCAGCCGCATTCCCCAGCGACGGCAGCCATTAACATTATAATCTCAAACGCCATTTTTTTATGTAACACTATTGTTAGTAAATCAACTCCTCAGGTCCTCTGAGACGCTGACCCCTGGCAATTCAGTGAAAGTGTAATTATCTCCCCGAATCTTGGACAGATTTAAGAGATTACATTTCAACTAAATCTATATCAATGCTAATTCCCTCTCTGCCCCCACCAGCCTGCAGGTGCTAGGCTCGGGAGACGGCGTCAGGCCCCTGCAGAACGTCTCACAAAGAGGAGAGGGCTTGCTGTGTACAGGCCAAAAGAAATGAAGCCCCACATAAAATTACACCTTTTTTTTTTTTGCTACAAAACCTGGTTCTTATATAGCAAAGTTAAACAAAGCAGCTATGCTAAATTAGCGTTACATAAAGGCGGGTTTAATGCTCGGTTACAGTCAACTGATGTATCTCTGATGGCTAATTGTCTATCAAAATTAAAGAGAAAAGAACAAATGATTCGTTATAAGAAGGTGTTAAAAGCTTCAACAAAAGCACATTTCACAAATATAATATCCGCAGCTCTAGGATTGCCCGCGGGGTTGTTCAGGCCCAGGCCCTGCGCAGCTATGAAAAGTGGGGTGCGGGGTGCTATTTTCCTGGCAAGAGCTCATTTCCTCCCAAATGAGTATAATAAAAAACCCGAGAGGCGATATTAGTGTAAAGATCGGGATTAGCCCTAATCCGAGCAATGGACGTGGGCTTCAAAAGGGACCCCTACTTTCTTTGCTCCGGCTGGGGGCGAAGAGCGCTTTGCCATCCCCAGACGACACCAAATCCAACCGGCCACAGCCTCACGTTTAGGGGGCAAGAGGGAGCGAGTAAGGCTGGGGGTAGTTTCAACAAAGGAGAGCAGGCTGTGCTGGTCCCAGCTCTTTCTTGAGATCTCCGGGCTTGAAGAAGACAGTCCGGGGCTCTCTCCTAGGGATCGTGGAGGCGCGGGCACCGTCCAGCACGTGCCTTCCTGACGCACGGCGCTGGCCTCCCCGGGCGCAGGCCGCTGCAGCCGGCCCACCCTCCTGGGCCGGGGGGCACTCACAGTATAATACGACGGCCCCCTTCCCCACGGCGACACCAGATCTAGAGCTCCGAGCATATTTGATGTTGAAAGTTAATTAAAGCTGAAAGCAACCAAAATGCTCGCGCCAGGCGCACGGAGGCAATTCCGGACTCGCGTGGCCGGCCCGCAGCGCCAGAGGAGCGGCGAGGGCCGTCGGGCTCGCTCCCTGCGCCGGAGTCTTTTTCAGAGAATCTAAAGCTGGGGAATGAAAGCCGAAACCAAATCAGGCAGCAAGAGCAACAAACCGTCTGGAAAATGGACCCATGGAGCCGCAACAATGTACTTTTTTTTTTTTTTTTAATCTTTGACAACTTGTGTCCTAAAGAAAGTGTATTGAAGGTAATTGAAATGATTACAATTCATTGCTGCCTGGCTTTGAATATGAACAGTCACATAATGACATGCCCGCCATACAGCAACAGTTTAATTTCCATTATCCGACTTCGGGATCCTCGTGCCAGCCGCCGGGGCAACCCGGCGCTGAGGCAGAAATCTTGGCTCTGGCCAGCTTTTATTCATTTCAGGGGGGTGGGTGGGGTGGGGCAGGGGTGGAGAATGGGTTTGTCCCCTCCTCCCCCGAACTTGTTCTGAAAATCCCAGGGCCCAGTGGACGCCGAGGAGCCGACAGCCGAGACCGTCGTCTTCAAGGGGCCACTTTGCCCGACGGGGCTGCGGACGACGGCGCTGCGCTGCTGTCTTGTTGTACCCGGGGGTTCTCGGACCTGCACGGGGCGGGGCCCCCAGCTCCTACCCTCACCCCACCCGGTACAGGGAGAGCCTAGGCTGGGGCCCCGTCTCCTGGGTGCCCTCCCGGACAGCCTCCCTTCCCTCTTCCTTTACCCTTTCTTTCAACCACAGCGAACTTTCTGCTCCTGAGCTCCGAGGCTTGCGCGCAGGGCCGGGCGGAACGGGCTACGGGGGGGGGGGCGGGGGAGGCGGGGGGGGGTCCCGGATTTGGAAGTTGCTTGGGCCTTGACCTTGTCCTGTCCTCACCTGCGGCCAGCCCACACCCCTGAGGCCCCAGGGAAAGAGCGGAGATCACCAGACGTCTCTGCACTGCGGAGTCGCTGGAGCTCACCTTGCGGCGAGGCCTCGGCGGAGCCTCTGGGCTCCAGCCAGAGGGACAGGGGATGGGCGCAGGGCCCCGGCCTCTGCAGTGAGAAAGCGCCTCCTTCCCAGGCGCGGGGTCCCGAGGACAGACTTTGCTCCCCTCTCCGAGAAACTAAGGGGAAAAAAAAAAAAAAGACCATCTGGTAATTGTCTTTCTTTAGATCTTCCCTTAATTATGCTTTTAATTAAAGATGGTTCAAGGCACCGGACCACATGAAGGGCAGTAATTACAAATTACATTACAAACGCGACAGATGTAGCGGGATCTGCTGGGGAAAAGGTACCGGAATAAAAATTTGACTAAACTTTGGGATAAATTAATCGGAGTCTTGGAGAACAGAAGCACGGCCCTGATGATGCAGGCTCTAGGCAGGGTTTAAGTTTTGTGTCATGATTGTTTTCATATTTCTTTGACATCTATTGATTTGGAGGCAGCTGCAAGCCTTTGTCACAGGAGAGAAGGGCAGTCACAATATATTAGCTTGATGGCATAACTCGAGCCGGAGAGGCGAGGGGAGCCGGAGTGACGGGGGCGCACGTGACCCCGCCCGGGGCCTCGCTGCCCAGCCGCGCATTGACTTGCTCTAACAGGAATAACAGAGTATTGCTGTTAATCCCCGGTCAGAAGGTGCTTTTCTGTCTAGAACGCGGTCGGCGGGAGGGGCGCAGCGGCGGCCAGGCGGGCCCGGGTGTCCCCGCGCCCCGCGCCCCGCGCCGCCCGCGCGCGGGCCGGGCTTCTGCACTCCCGGCTCCGCGCCCACGTCGAGGGGCGCCGGGATGGCGAAGTTCCACGGGTCCCCGGCATGGCCGGGACGCTCCGGGCCAGGCGCACACTTGGCTCCCCGCAGGCGAAATCCGGGCCGGAGGAGCGGGGCCGAGGAGGCGATGGCCAGGCGGGCGCCCGGCCCCCGGCTCGCCAGCCGCAGCTCCGAGCGGACAGAAGCGTGACGCAGGCTGTCCATACAAAAGCGAGGGAGCTGGGCCATTGCCTTCGCTAATCACCGCCCGGGTCTGCTCTTTTCCTCCAGCCCACCCCTCCCTACCCTTCCCCACCCCGCACCCCGCACCCCGCACCCCGCCCTCGCCGCCACCAGCCTCGGACACGCGTCCACGCCAGGGTCTGACTCCCTCCGAGCAGTGGCTGCACTTCACGGGAAAAGCCAAGGTGCCCATCGCTCACCCATCTATCTCCAGCGGCGGTGCGGAGCCCGGGAAAGACGCCTGGATCATTCAACAGCCCACTTTCGGCTTTCAGTTCCGCACACGCTTTCAGACCCTGACGCAGCCCGGGTTTGACACCGAGTCCTCCCCGCGCACCTGGCCGCGGACGAGCGTTCACCGGAAGGCGCGTTACCGCCCCGACCCAAACCCGCAGAACAGGACTGCGGTTGGACGGGACCCAGGGCCTGACACCTCTTCTCGCCGCCTGGGGAAGGAAAGTTTTTCTTTTGATTCCTCCTCTCACTATGTTTCTCTTTTCCTTGGCGTTACAGTTTCCGAGAGGAATGTAAATATTTTGACTAGTCCTCTGCAGGGGCCTTTTAAGCACCAGGCACAATCATCTGTGGAATACTGTAGTTTTTAGTTTCAAAACTTGGATGTGAGAGTCTCTTGCTGAGGAAATCCATAGAACTTGCCGCGACCTCTCAACCCCTTATTTGTGTAATGAAATGAAGTAGCCCCTAGTGATTGTCCAAATTTTAAGGACTATTTCTGTCACTGCTCCTTTCCAATTATTATTATTATTTTATTTTTATTTTTTGCAGGGAAGAAAAATCCATCTACCAGACCTGCGATGGGGGCTGTGGCTCACTCTTACTCTTACCTCGTCTCCCTTTCTTGCAGTGGGCACAGGACATGAACTGTGCAGAAGTACAAAGTTTCTGAAAACATTAAAACCCTGTTTAACCCTTCAGTGTATTTGAAGTGGAGATTTCTTTCTTCTTCTGTTTTAGTATCTGATACAAAGAGGATACATTGAAACACATTGCAAAGTTCAGAGAAACTAAAATAAGGAAAATTGCGGGAAGGTTTCCCTAGTTTCTGTATATAATATAAACAATATAATGACTTTTTATCCAAAATGAAGCCAAAGTTGCCAGGAGGCATCACACATCACTGAATATGTGTTTTTAAAAAAATATGTTCCAAACATTCCCCAATGTTAATGTACCAATGATTTTAGAGTCTGAAAATATTTCTCAACACAGATATGGTACACAAGCATTGATTTCAACTCTGTTTTTGTGGTTAAAGCGGTAATCTCTTACTCTTGATTTTAAAATACCTGCACTGTTAACGTCAGTTGTGTCCATTTTAGGGCCTGGATGCTCTAGGAAAACCACCTATAATGTGTTCATTTCTCTAGGCCACTGAGCTATGGCGTAATGAGTATTTTACAGAAAACATTTGGGGCATCCTTAAGTCTTTTTAAAAATCATATACTCTACCTGTGTGACAAATAAGGCTGATTTCTTTTTGTTTATAGCCAGTTCATTTTAATGAAATAAAGCATACATAATACTGAGAATTTTATATTCTATACAATGCTGACAAAAATGTTTGAAAGTAGAAAAAAGAAAATGTTAGACCTGACTGTAATGCTTATGATCTCCCCTGTCCCTTTTATTGGTGTAAGGAAGCTGAGTTTTCAGCTAATATTATTGTGTTATCTCATCCTGTGTTTCTATTAGAATACTCACCTATGCTGTGTCTTCCTTTTCTGTCTTCCCAGAGCGGATGTGTGCACTATGAATTTTAATACTATAAATTATTGCTTAAAAGAGTAAAGAATGGTTACTTTATGTCTCGTTGTTCTCCGTACAACCTGCTCCAAAATCTTTTTTAAAAATCCCATTGCAGCTATTTCCCCTCGATTCCGTGATGAAAGTGAATGGCAAATGCCATTCAATTTAGAGGAACTCAAGCACAGAGAATATAAAGATTCTGTTCAAAGCCTCCCTCAAATCTGTTTCTGGACTTGGGAGCAGAACTAGGCTGGAGGCAACATCAGTACACATCTCTGACTCCATATGAGGCTACTTGAATTGAAGCAGGTGGCTTTGGGGGTTCATTTTGGAAACGGAAGACCTACATGGAAGTTTGTGCTCCTGGGAGGCCGACAGGCTGTGGTGGACCCCAGGAGGAAAGAACAGCTCAGGCTCTCACCTGCCTCTGAGTTACAGGCAAGGAAGAGCTTCCTCTCATTTTCTCGCCTGCCTTACTTTTTCTGTGTTTGGCAGCTGAACCGCAGAGCAGCCTGCAACATTTTGCCTTTGGGGACTTCCTGCGGCTTTGCCACATTCCCTGGAGAAACTCAGAATCCCGGAATTGACGGAGGGATTACAGAGAGCCACAAACAGCATTCTCCCTCTAATCCATCTGGGGCTGATGCTGTATTGATAACAACCTTTATGTTATTTGTCGGTTTTAGACCGCTCAAATGAGAACAGATAATAGGAATTTAGTAGTGGCGGGGGCATGGGGGGGATAAAGTAGGGGCAATTGGAATAGGCTTTTGGGTTGAAAGGATTGGTTTCTATTCCAAAATCATGGAACCAAGTACAAAATTAAACACTCCCCACTCATTTCTTTCAGAGTGATTCCGTCTCTCGTTTGGTCATTACAGTTTAGATTGAGGCACCGACGTGTTTATTTACCAAGAAATCTTACATTGTGCCAGGACAAGACAGTGCTCAGTTGCTTGAATTTTGTAGCTTCAGTCTGCTTGGCTCTCCCTGCTTGAACTACTATGTTAGGTAATAAGGAAGCCCATTTGCATTAGATAATAAGAGTCAGGGGCAAGACAGACACAGTGCTGATTAAACAAGGACTCCTCTCCCACTTTGAGAGCTCTCTGATAACCAGAGCCACAATCACATCAGTAGGTCAAGCAAAAATCTGAAGATAAAATCAATGTCGGTTTTCTGTCTTGGTGACACAGACCCACCAGAATCATATCCAATAGACCCTGTCAGCACACGCCTCGCCGTAGTCAATGAATTCAGTTGTGCCGTGGGTCAGATCGCGCCCCCGCCTCCATGGCGATGTTTATAGCATCCCTCACTTTGACACAGACTTGCACAGAACAATATGCTAACAACTGAATGGGCTGCTTTGTAAGGTGAGGTGAGTGGAGACATCGAGAATGTTCAAGTGGAATCTGGGGTGCAGTGAAGGCTAACTTGGCATGAATGGGCAGTTGGGAAAATGAACCCACTCCCCAAACTCCTGTTCAGGGTCAGTTCTATCCAAATTCTTCCAGGAACATTTATTTCTCTATTGGTTAATGTGTTAAAAAGCTTTCATCTGCTGACTTTTTGAATATGATTACACATCCATGTGGCTCAGAATTTTAAAGATTCAAGAAAATATTTCATGAAAATCCCCTTCCTCACCTAGCCAGCCAGTTCTAAACCAGTGTGAGCAACCAATGTTGCTAGTGTAGGGTCTAGGGGAGCTTAAAGAATCCTAAGGCCTACTTAATGAGACTCTTTGGTGAGAGCGGCTTTGTAATTTGTGTTTTTAAAAGCTCTCAGATAATTCTGTTGAGTTGGGCACCACAGGCTTAATTGACTTCTGGATTCCCTTAAACTCAGGGATTCTATGGAAGCCTATAATGTAATATTATTCATTCCATATATTCCCATAATGTATGCAAAGTATTCTCTATACCAGTGTACTTTTTTATTTTCCTTGAAACCCTGTGAAATAAGTATTATTTCCCTGATCTCTCCCAGTTTTATAGGAGTAAATGAGTCTCAGAGTTCATATGACTTGACCAAGATAACTCAGCCAGTAAATAGCAGGGGCAGGTACCATCTAAGGCCCCCCCAGGACCTGCCTATTCCACATTATAGCAAATAATAAAATGTACCCATATTTCAATGTAATTATTTGCTATACACTTTTTTGAAAGAATTTGAATCTCATTAGGAATGAGTCATTCATTGTGCTTTTATGATTTAAAATTGATTAAATTGATATATAACAGATTATTTGAGTTGCAGCTGGAAGGCTGACATAATGTTAACATTTTTATTTATATAAACATTTATTAATGCTGACTTTACAGTTTGTTTTTCCATATTTTGGAGCTAATCATTTTTTGGAAGGAGGGCGCAGAATTCAAATATCTGAGGTGACCGTGTTAATTAGCACCTGCAATTCAGTGGATTAAGTAAGATAGAAGTTTATTCCTCTCTCACCTAACAGCCTGGGGTGTGTTGTTTCAGGGCAGCAGGCAGCTCCGCTTTCTGTGATTAGTCAGACATCCAGGATCCTCTCTCCTGGGCCATTGCCTTTGTCTGCATGGCTCACAGGCTCCTTCAGGTTGTGGTACGTGGGAAAGGAAAGGAGAATGCAGGAGGCATGCCCATGGTTTTTAGGTCTACCTTGGAAGTGGCACACATCCCTTCTTTTTATGTTCCTTTGCCCAGAACTTCATCACATGTTCACAGGAAACTACAAGTACAATGGGAAATGTATCAATCCAAATGCAGTGAAAGGGAAAGATAATAGATTGTGGTGACCCACCAGTGGCATCCACAACAATGCATAACACAGACAGGAGACTGTTGTAACAATCCAGGTAAGAGCTAATGGTAGCAGTGGAAGTTATGAGACTTGATTGGGTTCTGGATGTACTTAATATTTTTTTCTAATAGGTTGGATAGGGTTGTGAGAAAAAGAGGAGTCAAGGTTTTGGCCTTAGAGGCTGGAAAAATGGATTTGCCATTTATAGAGATGAAGAAGATGGGGATAGGGAAGGTTTATGGAGAAAAATAAAGAATTTGGTACTGGACATGCTGAGTTTGAGATGCATACTAGACATCCAAGTGGAAACGGCAAATAAGAGTTAAATATATGAGTCTAGAGTTAAGGGCATTTGTCCAGGCTGGTGAACGGGGGAACTGGTAATAAAAAGTTAATTTTTTAAACTATGAGATTGAATGAAATCAGCAAGGAAGTTAGTGTAGGCAGAGAACGGGTCTAAGGATCAAGGTCTGGGTATGCCAATGTTTAGAGATCTGGGAGTTGAGAAATCGGGAAGTAAAGGAGACTGAGCACAGCAGCCAGCAAGGCAGGAGGTGAACCAAGAGAGAACGGTTCCCAGGAGGCCAGTGGAGAAAGTGCGTTAGGAAGGAGACAGTCACCGACTGGTGACCCACTACACCGCCCGGTGCTGTAAATAGGTCAGGTTAAGGAAGGACTGAGAATTGACTGTCAGATTTATCAACGGGGAAGCGACTGAGGACCTTGTCATGAACTGTTGGGTGAGTGACTAGTAGGAATAAAATCTCGCTGGAGTGAGACAGACACATAGTGAGAAGAGAGAAATTTGATATTTCAAGGGAGGTCAATTAACAGAGATACCTTTCCAAGTCATGGCCATAGAGTTTCCTTTTGTTTTTGAAGTCCTCCACCCAAGGAGTGAGGATAGTTTTTCCGTTGCTTTTTAGAGAGAGTGGAAGGGAGAGAGAGACACACTGACTGGTTGCCTCCTACATGCGACCCAGGTACGTGTCCTTGATGGGGACTCGAAAGTGCCACCCTCCAGAGCGAAGGCTGAGACTCTAGCCCCTGAACCACACCCGCCAGGGCCAGAGTTTCCTTTGAATGGCCACACAGTATTCCATTGTCTGGATATGACATACTTTATTTAAATGGTCCTGCAGTGGTGGACATTCGGGTGTGTGGAACGTTTCCATCGTTCGCAATGCTGCACTGTGCTTCCCTGAACGTATGTCCTTGTGCTAGAAATTTGGAAGCTAAACTCCTAGAAGCGAAGTTGCTGTGCCACATCGTATGTGCCTTTAAATTGTTGATAGACACTGCCAAATGATCTCCCTCCCCAGATCATGTGCAGTCCACACTCCCCGCAGCAGCGTGCGGTGCTTCCTTCCCCCGCCCTTCCCAGCAGTGTGCCTCCTGGAGACCTGCGAGCAAGCAACCTGCCCCACAGCGCGAGAGGCGAACGAGAACCTGTGTCCAGTCCCCACGCCTGCCCCGCGCTGAATCCCGGGGCTCATTCTGCTGACCTGGCTGCCGAAAGGGGGGCCCCCTCTCAGCTCCATGGGGAGCCCAGCTGAGGAATGACTGATGAGAGGCATGGGGACACTCTCCTTCACTTTGACTTAAAGTCTGCTCCTCAGTTTATGGCTCCTCAGGGACAAAATGCTCTGATGGCTGATAATATGCTCTATTTGTATTCTAGCTGGATGTAGGTATTAGAACCAAACGTTTACTCATTTTCATTAGGGAAAGTCTTCAGGTTTCGGGTGCTCACCTTGATGCTTAATTGCAATCACACAATCAAAGCCCTGCTGTCATCTCAAAGGCTCATCCAGACTCCAAACTTCCATCTGTTGGCCCGCGTCCCCGATGTGTAGGGCAGGTAGATGCTTCCGTCACCAGGCTCCTTCTCCATTGCCCCGTCTCTGGTTAAAAATAAAGTGCAGCCCTGGCCGGGTGGCTCAGTTGGTAGAAGCCTCGTCCCATACACCAAAAATGTTGAGGGTTCGATTCCTGATCAGGGCACATTTCTAGGTTTTGGGTTTGATCCTCAGTCGGAGTGTGTATAAGAGGCGACTGATCAATGTTTCTCTCTCACATCGATATTTCTCTCTCTCCCTCTCTCTCTTTCTCTCTCTCTCTTTCAATCAATAAAAACATACCCCCGGGTAGGGATTATAAAACTAATAATAAAGTGCAAAGGAGAGAAAGCCAGTGCTCTACTGCTGGAGTTCAGGACTTTTAAAGCACCAATAATTTGTATGAACAATGACGCCCACTTTTGTTTTTATGACCACTTAATAGATGTCATTTCTTAAACCAAAACCACAGATTAATCTTTCCCAACCAAGTATTTGGAAGAGAACATCCACGAATTTATTCAGAGGACTTCAAGCAATAAAAATAATTTCTGGTTCATTTAAATGTGTCATAAAAGGCTCCAAGAAAAATTAATCTTTTCATACATATAGTAGATGATCTTCAAAGGAGATTCGCTTATTTCCTTGCTTTTTTTTTTTAACAGAGAGCCTCTTTGTTTTTGTAAAATTGACACATTCACACTAAAATAATCTAACAATGCAGGAAATGCAGTAAAGAAAGTTTAAAAATAACATGAAATCCCACAACCCAAGCACAATCACAGGAACATTTTGGTGGAGCCCATTTCTAGAAACGCTGCATTTACATGGACCATGCTCGCGTAAACTGTTTTTTCCCTCCATTCAAAGGTATGTAATTACCATTTTCTCATGTATATTACTTTTATTATTGATACATATTTTATTCTATGGATGCATCACAATGTACCCAGCCAGTGCTCTAATCATGAACAGTTAGGATCTTTTCAATTTTTTTTGCAATTACAAATGATACTGCGTGAGCATGGGTATGTTTGTTAGACAAATTACTGAGGAATGGAATCACTAAGTCACAGGGCTCGTGCGCTTTTTAATTTGGAAAGATAATCAGGATGTTAGCTTAGGTAGAACTAGCAGTTCTTATTTAATAAGATTGTCCTGCTAAATGAATTAGTAGTGTCTTCGTCAGAAGAACCTCAAAGTTCCTTTCCTGAAACATCTCAACTAGGTGCAAGCTATAAATCTCTGCAGCATATTAAAAGGTATGAGATTTGGAGATGCGGGGCCCGCCTGTCAGAAGCAATGTCAAGGTAGACCCAGGGAGTCCTGCAGATTCCACTGGGCAACGCAAGTGACCTTAGAGGCCTTGACGTGCAACCTGCTGGGGCTGCCAATGCTGCCAACTGTAGGTGGTACCACCTGCTATCAATTAGGCTGAACCATATGAAACTGTAGATGTTAGACCACTCTGACCCATCAAGAATTGCAATTTTTATTTTCATTCTATTACTAGTTCAACTAGTATTCTGTTTATATTTTGGTATCTTAGGGAGAATTTCTTAGGGAGCTGGGGTTTGGAGCCTGGGAGGCAGAGAGAGGAGTGAGGGTCAGGAAAGCGGACAAGAACATCACAAATTGAGGGTATTGGAGACCCCTGGGAATGAGCCCGCATAGAAGGCAAGTGTGAATCGTAGGACTGATGTCTCGTTTCTACAGATATTCATGAACTGAAGTTGCCATCCCAGCTCTGTGGGAAGCCGAGAACTGTAGTGCAGCAAGAATGAGCAGCCAGAGCAGCAGTGGCTTACAACCCCTGATGTCTGCATCTGGGTCAGGGTTTTAACCAACAGCAGATTGAAATTTTGGTTCATTTTGGGATTTGTACTGAAAACTTCAGTTCAACGTGCATGCGGTCAATATCTGTCCTGCGAGCATAGAGTTAAAATGTCCCTGAAGTTCATTATCTTAAGCGGCTGCTAAGGGGAAGATTACAGGGATTTCCCCACACTTGGGGAAGAGTCATCCTGGAGCACTGGGATAAATATATAGTGAGGGAAAGTGTGTTTCCTTGCAAAATTGTAGATACATGAAAACAATGTGAGAGTTTAGAATCAGAGGAGAACACCCCACCTATAATCACCTCCTTGGCAAAACATCTCCGAATTCCTATAATCCTTTCTACTCCTTGACCATTTGCTTTCATATTTTCACACCCTTGCAGTCACAAGTTTTTCTCATTTTACAGCTCAGTGTTGCTAATTATTGTTTTAAGTGGTGGCATACAAGTCCTTTGAGTGGTTTGTACTATAATTTCCCTATTTCCACCCCCATCCCTCACAGATGTTTCAGGTTGCTTCCAATTTCTCGCTCTGAGAGAAAAGTATCTTTTTGATCTCTGGGCTTGAAAAAAGGCTTCCATGCACATTTAGTTTTTTTCTTATTAAACTAAATTATTCTGCTACACAGCTTCCCTCTCCCAGCACAGAAATCTATTTGTCTATTTTACTACTATTAAAGGAGATAATGTCATAGCAAAGCACTTAGAACAGCGTTTGGCAGGTCATGAGTGCCATATAAATGTGAACTATTATTATTACTAGTCAATATCGTTCATCACCAGCATCAGAGAAAGACCTGCAAATAAAGAAATTTGTGAGAGGATACTGGATTGCCCACAGAGAATTAGAATCAACAAATGGGGAGCAGCCAAGTGAGACTTGACACTTCTAAGAAGCGGTGCTTAGCTATTTTGTGCAATGCTGCTCAATTTGGGTTTATGATTTACAAAGTTGTGGATTTGGGATGACCTATGAGGTCATGCGCCTCCCTCATCCCGTTATATTAAGGGATACACAATGCCGATATATCTCATTACTGGGGGGGACACCCCACCTATGATCACCTTCCTGGTAGAACATCCCTGAATTCCTATCATCCTGTCTACTCCTTGACCATTTGCTAAACCATGATCACTTAGTGAAGGCGGCGTCTGCCAGATTTTGCTGTGTCAACTTACAATTTTCCCCTTTCTGTGCGGTAGAGACCAGTCACTAAGCTGACTAGGGAGGGGAATGATGTCCCACCGTCTGGAGAAAGAAGAACCAGGTAATTTTCAGACTTAGGTTAAAACCGCTACAGTAATTCACTCTGGGGGAGATACTTGGAGTCTACGCGACTATTCGATTTCTCCTTAAAGCGTCACCCATTAACTTTAGCATCATCAGAACTCTTTCCTGCTCTGTAGCAGTTACATTACGGTGTTCATGGATTCCTGTTTGTGCAAAGAATGCAAATTCTTACTCATAAACTCGCTTGAAGTTTGAGGTTAGTTTTCCTAGAAAAGAGCATCGTTTCTAAGGCAGAGTATTCGTCCTGGAGAAACAAGAATGAGGACTTTTGGGGGGGGGGGTTCTTTCTCTTTTTCTACCTTTAAGGTTAAAATCAAACTATAGCCTTTAATTTGTAACAACAGTTCTCACCTTCCAGCTTACATATTTCTTATGAAAATTCAGACAGAAGAATTAAAAGGAACAGAAGAGGCGCTATCAACAAAGTGGGGCATTAAGGACTTAGGTAGAAATTAATAAGACACAGAGAGGCTTGTTGAGCTTCCAGTTTCATCAGCAAATCTCATAATTTCTGGAGTCTTGGATGTTGCTTAAAACATAAAGTCCTTTCCCCCCACCCGTTGGCTTTCGGGCGCCCCGAAGCAGATTCAGAGTGAATTCTCTCAAGACAGAAGAGGTGGCCAGAGGATGGTGACGCCCCCGAGGAGAGGGGGGTGATGAGGATCGTTCCAGCGACTCAACAAGGAAAAGCAAAAGCTTGGCAGCGCAACATTGCCTTGTTTCTTGGAACAAAAGTGGAGAATAACTTTGTCTCCATCTGCTAGGGACGCGGAAAACAGGCCTGCTCTTTACTGAGTGTGTAATCTCCACGGGGAGCGGGGTGGCGCGGGGTGGAAGCTGCCCCAGAAAGACTCCCGAGAGCCCTGCGTTTGAAAGCGCGGCGGGGGCTCTGGAGGAGCTTCCAATCGCGAGAAGGAAAAACCCGCTCGAGGCGGTATCTGCATGCCGAATTGGGATTAGAGAGAGAAAAACCTGCAGATGGGAAGCCATTCCAAAGATCAGGAGACTCAAAACAAAACAGAAAATTCCTCCCATAACAGATACCTCCTAACAGCACTGTGGAACCTTGACTCTTGACTCTGGGCTGCACCTTCCGTTCCAGATGACTTGTAAAGCAATGATTTATTGGTCCCGGAGCCAGGGAGCTTGGGAGCAGTTCAATAAGACAGTGTGGTCTGTGCGTCCTGAATCATTACTCTGCCTGGCAACCTTATGACAGCTGCTGGATCTTGGAGGGGGCCGGGAGGAAACGATGTTGATTTATAGAGGGAGTAGAAGTGTGTGTCAATGGAAATATACTTGTGCTTCTTCCTAGCTCAGACAGCTATGCAAAGCAGACCAGCCTTTCCTGACAATTTAACACAGACCAAAATTTGGAACAGGGAGCATTCTCTTAAGATCTTTGTGTTAAAAAGTTTCACTATTGTTCTATTAATATACCTTCTGTGAGGTCATCGGTGCACACCTCTTTGCAGTTTGTAATCTTCTCTGTGACGTTAGTACAGTGGCGCTTTGACCACAAGTGTAATGCACAGTGTACATATATCTTTAAAGGAATAAATCTGTATGTTGTAAGTCATCCTAATACCTACATATGTAGATACATGTGATGTGACACACATAGTCTTGTTTGCTGTTTATAACAACCATGTGTTTAGCACATTTTGAAAGATGATGAAACTGGGACTCAGAGAGTTTAAGTGACTCGGGTAATGTTAACCAGACAATCGCAGAGCTGGTGGCTGAAGATCAGAACACGGGCCCTCGCTCAGTCTTCCCGCTGCACCGGCGTCAGGACAGAGTCTTGTGCCACTAGCCTCCTGTAACACATCAAACAGTAAAAGAAGCACATGCTTCGTGGAGTTTGGCAGGATCAATCAAAAGCAATTGTATTTTCTCTACATTAAGCATCAAAAAATTAAAAGTCATCCAGGCTTGAAGTTTAGATAGACAGGCAATAAATTGCCATCACTCTTAGGTAGAGCCCCCAGGAAGATGCTTTCAGCTCTGGGTGGCAGACACATGAATAAATAGTCAAACCTTATCATAGGAATAATTCTGCCCGGGACTGGGATGGGGCTGCTCAGAGAAAGCAGGGACGATGCTCCAGTGGACACCAAAGTCCAGAGGCTCAAAGCCAGAGCAGGGGAAAGCCTTGTGAGGGGCACAGAACCTTGGAAGGAGATTTAAGCCAGCAGAGAATGTAATTATCTGAGTAGGGCCTGCAATTTACCTTCTCCAACGGTGCACGTCCTTTGCTTACTAAAAAGGCATTTGCTGTTCATACAGTACATGAATTTTCTCATACTCGTAGTGGATTTGAAAATCCAAATGTTGTGACTTGGGCTATGATTTTTTTCCATCCTACTATTAGGGATATATATTGTGGATTATGTGTACTAATGGCCTCATATCCGGTAATTTGATGTTGGATAGAATACCTATTCAAGTCACCAATTTCATTCTAATTAGGCCTGAAGTCTGAAATTGCTCATAGGGTAAATAATGAAAATATTTAAGCACTTAAGATTTAATCAGATAGGACCCTTATTAAGAATAGAATTGGGTGGAAAGAGTGAATGATATCATCAAATATCAAGGATTATTTATATTCACACATTCAGTACGTGTGATGCTGATCTCCTAAGTATTTCCAAGTATGCAGAAGACCTTTCATTTATTGAAGGCCTTTGTTGAAGATGACTCTAAGATATAAGACACATGAGTTGTTTTAAAAATGTGAACATTTCATATTTCCTATTAATAAATAAACTATTTATGAGTCAGCTAAGTAAGTTTTAGGGGCCTAGACAATTATCCTGGCATTGGAAAGTGAGTCTCTCACCCCTGCCATGTGTTTAGGTAGCATTTGCTCACAGAGCCTGGCTTTAGATTCCTTCCCATTAGAGAGTTTCCATTCCCTAGGAGGTTGCCAGGAAAACCATCCACGGCCAGTCTCAGGCTGGCTAACTCTCTGACGGGGCTTCCTTGGGAAGCAGAAGAGCTGAGGTGGGCTAACCCCTCTGTGAGGACTCATGAGCACTCAGGTCCTCCTCTCCCCAGACTAGGAGAGCTGGGAACCAATCATAAAACTTCTGAGCCCTTGCTTTCTCCTCTTGCACAAAGCCTGCATTTAAATATTTAAGAATGTAAGAAGTTATGGGAGGAAAATGTTACAGTCTGTGGATGAGAAAATAAGATTTTCAACGTAAAAGGAAAATGCACCTTATGGTGTTCATGTTACTTCTACCCGAGCCTTCTTGGCGTCCCCATCAGCAGGATTTATTGTGTGTTCATGGTCAGCAATATATGAGGCACTAACTGAGGCCTGTGGGATACTTGCTGACCAACCGTGCTGGGGATGTTCTGTGCAGAATTGTACAGGGCCCTGAAGTGTGAGGACACTCACGTAACCCCAGAAAAACTCATTTTGAGCAAAGTTTTAGGTTAGTTTTTCCCCCCCTGCTTCCTGAGGCTTGCCCAAATCAGTTTCAGAAAACATGGAGATTTTTGCCTATCACCCTAATATAGTAGAACATCATTTTCCTCCTTTGCAAATAATGCTAGATGAGCTGCTGTGTTTCCGAGTGGCTCTGATTCTGCATTTTCTGCAGCATAAAGGAAAAAAAAAAATCTCATTCCTTTTATAGCTATGCAATCCCCTGAGTTTGGCCCTTGAAAGCTGTTTTGATCCACAGATGTTGTTGCTGCCAAATTTTCTAACTCCCCAACTACCATTACGCATTTTCTCTCAGACAGGGAATTTTAGGGTCATCCCTCCTGACCTCATAATAAAGCCATTATTTCTCCCTGAGATGGAAGATTCATTTATTTATTTTTTTTCCTTGTTTCTCCTTGGTAATTATCTCTATTACTATCCATAATCTGGCCAGTCTTTTTCAATAACATCCTATGATTAAAGCCAATTGGCTCATGTTGAAAGTTAAAGGAAAGTTAACCAGGCACAGAAATCTCACCCTTGGATAAGAGAAGGCCAGCTTTCAGTAGCTGGTGCTGGAGAGGTGGACGTTGACCTGATACTAACATTCAGTAAAAAAAAAAAAAAAATTTTTAAAAAAGGTCAGTGCTCAAAATAGGGTTGAGTAGCATATGGTAGTTCCTGACACAGACCAAAAGGCAGATCTGCCTACAAATGAGGTCAAGGATATCTTGTTGATTTTCAAATATTGTCCTAATTATTATACTGGGCAGCCTTTCAGAAAACCAAGGAATCGTCATAATGATGTTGATAATAATAGTAATAGTAGCCACCACTTATTTAGCTGAGACCTTTGCATTTACTAATTCACTTTATTCTTTCCATAACTCTTTAATATAGAGATTATTATGTTAGTTTTTCAGAGAAGCTACCTGATTTACTCAAGGTCACCCAGTTAGTAAGTAGCAGAGCAAGGATTTGAACTTGGGTTTGCATGCTCAAGTCATTTTATGCACAACACTGTACTTGGCATTGGTGGGAAATATGAGAGAAGCACAGTCTTTTCTTGCCCTTGGGTTAACAATCTGTCTTGGGACAGATAATACACTGGGAACTCTTAACGAGCAATGGACAATCATGTACAATTAAATCCCCTCAGTACTTAATCCCCTGTTACTAGTTAATAATTTTTTCTATTAGATAGTCCCTGTTCAAATTACTAGTGTGGCTTCTGTGTCCAGACTGGATCCATGCCATGAGGCATACACACCCACAGGGGCTCAGAGATGATGCCAGGCATTTGGGGGGCAAGGTTGCAGCCTGGAGCCACTGCTTTTTAGCTGTTTGACCTTGGCAGTCACTCTCTCAGTCTGTTTCCTCATCTAAAAGATGGGACTAGTACCCACCTCAAAGGCGTGTTAGAGAGAAAGTGAAATAGTGTGAGGAAAGTGGTTTGCACACAAGGTCTCCTGTAGCAGCAACAAAACAGAAGCATGGAACAGACTGACGAATCGCAGAAGGAAGGTGGGGTGGGGGTGGGGGTGAGTGGGTGGGGAGAGATTAACCAAAGAATTTATATGCACATATGCATAACCTTGGACACAGACAATAGTGTGGGGAAGGCCTGGGGGGAAGGGGGGCAGAGAGAGGGTGGAAAAAGGGACATCTATAATACTTTCAACAATAAAGATAAAAAAAACAAATCCAACATCAGTAGTGACATCAAGGCTCGGAAATAGTGCTATTACAATTCAAATCCATTACAAATAAGAGGCATACCACCTCCACTTGTTTTCAGTACAAACCTGTTTATTTGGCCAGTTTTTTGGGGTTGTTTCAGCTCTACAGCTCCTTTGAGAAGGTTAAATACCAGGTGATGGGGGCTTTGTTGCTGTGTGATTTCTGAGTCCTCCGCTGTTTCTGACCGGATGACAAGCTTCTGAAGGGAGGGAGTAACAAATCTCATTTCTCAGCTCTCCTCCATGTCAGTCATAGTGCCCTGTGCACATCAATTCACAGACAGTGAGTGACTTTTATTAATAGTGGACTTTTCTGTGTAAGGGCCCCTGTCCCAAATATCTCCCCCATCAAGGTGCCACAGTGAGGAAAGTCCACCATTTGCATGTTTTCGGATAAAAGCTACTCCCTTCCGATATTCTTCTAAAAATGGATTTATTCCTCTGAGAACCAGTACACGAAACGTCCATTAATCATGCCTGCCTTAGTGAGAGTTAATCTATCGGGTGATTTTGAAACAGGAAGTGACCAGACAGCGTGGGACACCCCGAGGGAGAGAGAATGAGCTGGAAGTTAGGGGAGCAGGGTGAGTGAGGAGGAGGCCCAGAGGACCTAAGTTTCTTAATTCTGGTCGAGCCCGCACTGCACATCGGATATGCACCGTGAATATTCTCACTGGGCAGATCTAGGCGTTATAGCAGAAAACATCCAGCAAACCTGGAAGGTGTTATAACATAAAGGTTCAATGTACAAGCTCTGTGATGGCCTAGATCTAGGTTTGAGTTTCAGCTCTGTCGTCAACTAGCCATATGATATTCGGCAAATCATTTTTGTCTCACTGGTTCTCTCTTTCTTCATCTATGAAACGGGGGTGATAATGGTATCCAACCATCAAATTGCAGTGAGGAGTTAAAGAGACAATGCATGTATGTGTTTAGCACAGAACCGAGCACTCAGTAAATGCCATTACCTATTGTTGTTATTGATGTTAAGTATCATCCAGAGTTAGGCCAGTGGAAAAATTATCTCACTGTGGTATTCTGGGTCCCATGGCAACCACAGGATGCCAACTACAGTGGTCAGCATATCATGAGGGTATTAGATATGCAAAATTTCCGTAGAAACCCTAAGTTGCTAAAATATTTTTTAAATAAACTTTTTATTTTGCAATAATGTTAAATTTACAGGAAAGTTGCCAAGGTAGTAGAGAGAGTGCCCATATTCCTTTTACCAGCACCCCTAATGTTAACATGCTGAAAATGGTTGGGGTATAACAAACTCTCTCCTCTCTAAACGCTCTAGTTTTCTTCTTTTGTCTTTGTTTCCTTCTAGTTCTTGTTTCCCTGGTGTGGTTGATGAAGTGGCTGGCCTCATTCCTTCACTACCAATGGTCTTTTCAACATGCACACCTTTGCCACAGCCTCACACTGTAAGGATACGGAGTGGGTTCTTTTCTTTCCATTGTGTCCTTTATTTCAAGCACTGGTTCCCAGTCCTGCCTACACACGGATCATCTAATGCCAAGATCCCAGCCACAAAAATAACAATTGAATCATCTGGATTGGGGCCAGGTCCCCAGTTGTTGTGTTTTTAAACCCCTAAGGTAGCCGTGATGTGCAGGCATGTTGAGAACCACTACTTTAAGGTGTATTTAGAAATTTAAAACGTGTCATTTCACACCCAGAGTGTCTCTTTGCGCATCAGGTTGCTCCAATGAGCCCACCCATTTCCGCACACGCAGGGCCCACGGGCCTGTCCTTAGGAGACTGGTGACTGTGATGTCGCCTGCACTATAGGAAGCCTTCAGGTCACGCTGCAAAAGCAGAAAAACAGGAAATGCAGCCCGTTTGGAACTGGACGCCCTCCTGGAAGAGGAGGGAAGTATGAAAAAGGAGCTCGGGGACGCACGCACATGGGCACGGTTATTCTGTAAGCTCCGCTTAGATCATTATAAATATTTTAATTCAACGTCCTCAGTGCGGCCCCCACTTCCCGGGTCACCCAGGTGCTCGGGCGTTCAGCTTCCCCGAGGGGATATTTCTGGGGGAAACAAAGGGCAGTTGGTTGTCCCTGTCACGCAGAGAAACCTCTCACCTGCTCAGAGACCTGGCCGGTGAAGGAGCGGTGCAGAGAAAGAGCTTGTGCGTGGTGAGGCCAGTCCCGCCTTGGCCGCCTCGTGTGCGGGCCCCTGAGGGAAGAACCAGCGGGAAGGACCGTGTGAGCATCAAGTCACCAGCTCCTTGGAGTCTGATCATTCCATTTTTTAAATTAGGGGCACACAGGAGGTTGAGCTGGGATTTTGACTTCCTTTATTTCATATCTCCTGTCTTTGGTTTTTTTTGGACTTTTCCAGGCTTGGATTTTTCAGGCGACCTTTGGCTTTTGTTCTGTCTGTGTCACCCTCCTGCCTCCTTGCTAGTGGCGTCATTAGGAGTCGGGACACCTGAGTTCTAGTCCAGCTCTGCTTTTGACCAGCTCTGCTTCTCTCTCTGAGTCTTAAGTTTCTGGTCTCCTTTGCCAGATCTATAAAGCGGGATCCCTGATGCCTAATGGATAACGTCTGTGAAAGGGTTTTGTGAGTGTAAGTGTGGGAGTCAGGCTCTAGAGTCAGCGCGTTTAACCAGCGAGCTGGCCCGTGAGAGTCCATGGCAGCTCTGGGGAACGCTGACCGAGTGTGAGGCCCCTGCTGTGATCACACACAGCACCACTGTCGTCTTCTTAACCAGAGTCATTTTTAAGACCTTGGGATGCAGAAGGGCTCCGCACCTCTGCTTTGAACCACTCAGCATTTGCCTGCCAGAAAAATTGAATCACCGCCCATTTCCCTCTCCACCCCTTCAGTTTCCAGCAAAGCCTTTAGGGGTTTCTACACATTCAGGGTGAGGAAAGTTTGTCGGGGGGTGACATTGGATCCTGAGTTGGCAGAATTTCACACTTCTGGTTACACTACTGGATTAGATTACGATTCATTGTTGAGAACTATAATTAGTTATAAATAGGGCCTGAATCATCTCTTGGCCTGAAGTACCACTCTAGTTTCTCCTTAGGTGAAACTAATAGTACAGCTGGCCTGTATGTGTGTACTATGTACATTAGTACATTATATATACATATCAATATTTATATATACAATCATTGTGGCTCACGAACAAAGATTCTAATAATAAACAGTGACTACCTGTCTAGTGACCACCACTTACTGAGCACATTTTATGTGCTAAGGTCTTTACACACATTTAATTCTCACAATAATCCTGTGAAATAGTTTTGCCCCTTTTTTATGGATTTGAAATTTTCCAAGATCACCAGAGGAAGGTGGATTTAAACTCAGATCTGTCTTGCAAAGCTTGCAAATCTTACACTTCTAACCACTCAACTTTCTTCCTCTTTTTTTTCCTTACACAAGATGTTTATTAGAAGGTGTGTGTGTGTGTGTGTGTGTGTGTGTGTGTGTGTGTGTGTGTGTTTTAAGGGGTGGGGGAGGCTGTCATGTGGTTACTATAAAGAAAAGAAAAACGAAGAGATCACTAGAAAGAAAGAAAAATGAAAGGCAGGAATTTTGGTTTATCATTATGATTCAGTGGAAAGCTTTGATATGTTACTTGATGTTTTCTGTTTTTTGTGTTTTCAAAAAGTGGATAATATTGCTTCAATTTCTAAAATAAGGATTTCTGGAGATTAAATACAATTCCAATCAATGAAATTTTGCCTAGTTAAAACTTTGGAGACATTTCTCAGGTTCTTTACCATGTGGAAATGTCTTTGAAAGTCCCAAGACAGGAAATAAGGCATTTCCTCGTCATGAATAACAATGTGAAATTGTCTTAGAAAGGATTCTGTTGTTGCAAGGAACAGACACCCACTAAGCCAGCTGAAACCAGGAGGGACTGTATAAGGAAGCACAGGTGTCTAACTGAACCCAGAGTGACGCAGTGGGATAGCAGGAGGAAATGGATTCACTGCATCTCCAGCTCCTAGAACAATGCCCAGTTCAAAGTTCAGGTTCAATAAATATTTGTTGAATGGAAGAATGAATGAATTTCTGAAATTTTAAGGGACAGAATCCAATTTGCTCAGCTTGGATCAGGTGTCCATGAGCTGGTCCATCAGTTTTGGTCAGGGGGCAAATCTTTCCCAGAGCAGGAGGACTGTGGATGGAGAAGACACCCTACCAAGTGTCTATTAAAGAAATAATGAGCACCTTGCCCTGATGGAGCTGCTGAGCCCCCTTTTCAAGTGAAACAACATGGCCCTGTTAGGGAGCACTATAAAACGGGAGCAAGGCAGAGGTGGTTGAACAGAGAATCATCTTGATCCTACTTTATCTCACTTTAGAATATTAAAACAATGGAAATGCTTTGAAAATATGAAGGAAACACTTCTTTTTTTTTTTTTTTATAGAACTAACCAACCCTGTTGAAAGCAGTTTGTTTCCCAGTCAGTAGGGGCGATGTTGTTAGGGTGCTACTTCCCAAGGCAAAGATTGAAGTGAGGATCAATGTTTGGTGCAAAACCACCTGATTGACAATTGGGAGACTTTGGTCAGATCTGTAGAAACCACCCAAATCTGGACTTAGTCAAGGGAAGGCCAAGCTTCTAAGAGCATAAGAGACCCTTCCCAGTCTGGCTACTACCTACAGTTTTTGCTCCCCTGTCTCTGATTCCCAGCTCAGTCACCATTGCTGTAGCCACACTGCATTCTCATCTTTCCCCAAACACGCCTTCTCTCTCACGCCCAGGGCCTTAGCTCAAGCTTTCCCCTCTGCCTAGATTTTCTTTCTCTTACCTGTTGGGTGAACACCTACTTACCTTCAAGGTTTTACATTTAGTCCTTCATAAAGCCTCTGAGCTTCTCTCCATATCCTCAACTCCCCTCCCGCCATTACTCTTTTCCTTACTCTAGAGAACAGAAAGAGAAAGCTACGTGCCCAGACACTCCTGTGGCAAGCTGAAGAATGGGACCAAGGTCCACCAACTGGCTTTACTCAGATGAAAGTAGAAGTGAGCAACAAAGGCGGAGGCCACAAATGGGAGATCATCCTGGCAAGCACGTGGTAGAAACACTTGGTTCCTTGGAGGTTGCAGCATGGTTAGTGTTCAGTCCCTGGCACCACAGGTGCTCGTGATGGGTGGTACAGAAGTGGAGATACCTCTGGAATAGTCCTGTGATGTGGGTAATAAGGGATTTTTTTCTGGATGTATAGAATCCAGGCCTGACCCTCCTGGAAATTCTCTCGTCTGCCTAACATCCTCTAGCAAATCCCCTTGTGCTTTAATTGCAACCAGAAACCTCTGCTAATACCGCCTCCAGCACAGAGTCTAGATCTTAATAAGCTTTGGGTTGCCAGTGTTTGGATGCGGTGAGTACTCAGGAGGTGGATGAATGGATGGGTCTCAAAGTGAAGTCTGTGATTCTCTAGGTTCCAAGGTGGGAATGGTCGTGGTGGCAGTAACATGAATTGAGATTGAAGAGACACAGGTTGAGGGGTAAGGGCACAAAGGGACCAGAAGGAAGCTGAGAAAAAGTAGCCTTCACTCCTGCCAGGCAGAGCACAAGGGCAGCTTTCATTACAGAATAAGGTCATGCTGTGCTACATGCACCCTATTGATTCAATATCTCCAGCAAAAACAAAATCCGGTTAATTTCAGAGAAAATAGCAGAACCTGGTGCTCGGTGTTGTGCTGAGTAAGCAGGCGGCGGGCTGACAGAATCATATCGAATGGTGGGGATGGTAGCACATCAACAGACACGCCCAGAGATCCAGCCAAGTAGAAGGGTGTGAATTGGAGATGAGATTGGCTCTGAGGGGTGCATTTCAGGGCTAGGGGTGCTGTGCAAGTCTTGAGGTGATGGGAGAAAATAAAAGGAAATGTGGTTTTCAAATTTTGTTGTAATTTTTTTCTTTTCATATTTTGTGGCAAAAAGATTGATAGCCTGTATTATTGTACATTGTGGTTAATATACGCATAGATGTAACCACCGGGTTCTATGACACTAGTCATTTAATTCTCTGCCCCTCCCATTCCAAATCTTCAGATGGGCCTCAGGACAAGCAGGTCTCATGGAGGATGGTGGAGAGTCCCTGAGTACCATCAGTAGAATGACTTAAACCACCTGTAGCCACTAGCAATTATTTCTGTCTATAGTCCTTTGGTTGGCACTTCAATTTTTTGAAGGGCATTTACAACTCTGGGAGACTCAGGGGAAAGGCATGTTGGCACTCTGGCACCATAGCAGGGGAGGTAAAGGGGGAAAAGCCTGGGTGGGAGCAGAGAACTAAGCTGGCTACAGAAGCCATCCCTAGTCCAAAGCAGTGTCTTGAGCAGGGGTTCTCCACGTAGGGAGCACATTAGAATCATCTTTAGAACTATAAAGAAATACACATCCCCTTGGGTCCTTTCCCAAGAGATCCAGTAGGTTTAGGTGGGGTCTGGTCACCTGGATTTTGAAAAAGCTTCATGAATAGTTCTGATGGGCCCCATTCACTGAGAACCATTGATTGGTGCAGCAATTTCAGGCCTGATCTTGATGACCATCCATATGGGGAGGTCATGGAGCAAGGAGTGGGAGGAGTCCAGCAGGCATGCAACTCAGAGGAAGCAGTTGTATTATGAGGTCAGTCTGCAGGTGACAGAAGCCCCAGGGGCAGGTCAGGACACTAGAGAACAGAGTCCAACTTTATGGAAGGAAACTGAGCCCTGGTCCCGGCTGGGATTCAGGATCTCGGTCTTTGGCAGTAATCCAAATGATTGGTAGGTATCCCTGAGATTCAGGGCCATTCAGCTTGTTCCTAATACACAAGATGTGGTTAATGGCACAGAAAACTAACGACACAGCAACTGTAGCTGGGACCCTGTGGCTAGATTTGGGGAGTGGTCACAAGTTCCAGAACTGAAGCATGGGGAAGCCATCAATATCCACTCTGACTCTGTCAGATGGTGGGGATCTCACCAGGGCTTGAGGTCAGCCCCACCTGGGGAAGGGGAAGGAGAAAGAAATAAGGGAAGGGTTGACACGGGTTGTAAATGGCTGGTCCAGGATGGCCCGGCTACCAGACAGCGTGTGCCTCCCCTGTACGGCCCTAGGGACCAACTCTACGACTTGGGGCTTGATCTAGACCGTTCATTTAGGGATCCATGAGCTTCCAGGGGTTTCTCACTTGAAAGCTGCGGAAGCCCACCTGATTACTCTGTTGGGGGGGAGATGCTTTGCTGCGAATCTTCACGGCTTGCTCCCTCACTTGCCTGTGTCCATGCATTTCTGCAATTCGTTCACTTTCCCTGGAGTCTGCTAATAGCTTCTGCCATGTTTGCACACTGTCTGCACTTCTGCTGCTCCATGGTTCATTCCAAGTCCTGACTCTTCTCTATGGCAGGGACTATTCATTTCACCGAAGAAACCCCATCATGTAGGAGGGGAATGAACTGGCTTCTTGGCACAGGGAGGCTGAAACAACCCACTTCCTACCCTTTGGGGTGAAAAATACACACTTACTTCCCGGTATTTCAGTTTCTGGTCCCTGACTACATAGGGTTTCTAGACTTAGCAAACAAAAATACAGGACGCCCAGTTAAATCTGAGTATTTAAGACACACATGAAAGAATTATTTGTTGTTTATCTAAAAGCATAACCGAGTATCTCATATTTTATCTGGCAACCCTATGACTGCAGCAAAGCAACTGAACTTTAAGGTAGTCAAAAGAATACTGGAATACTGGGTCACACACACACACTACACACCCTTTATGAGGCTGAAGGGACTAAGGCAAAGACTACTGTCTGTCATCCAGCATGCATTTTCCTCTTTTGTTTAGCAATAGGGCTGCCAAATGTATTTTGAGCACAGGAAAAGAGAGGAGGGGGTATATTGCTCAGCCTCCTGTAGCTAGAAGTTGCCAGAGGGATATGAATGGAAGTGATGTGGATGGCTTCATGGTCATGCCCTTAAAGGGAAGGGACATGCTCTCTACTCCCCTTTCTTTCTCACTGACTGGAACAGCAGCTGCTGTTGATGGTGGTGTTTAGCAATCTAGAAACAGCGCCTTGGAAATGAATAGTTGAAAATATTTGATAGGACACTCAGTGAGAGACAGACATTTAGAAAGTTACGAAGCTTTACTCTGGATGGCCTGTAAATTCCGCATACATGCGCTAATTAGGTAACAAGACATAATTAAACTATTTGGAGTGATGATTGGAAAATAAATATTTTAAGGGCCAAAGAGGGCAAAATTTAAACACGCTCATTTCCTTAGTTCACAATGTTGACTGAGGAATCTGGATAATTGCAAGTGGTAATAATGCTTGATAATTATATATTAGCCTGTGTTTACGTTGGACATGAAACCAGGGAACTTACTTCTTCCTAAGTGAGCCCTCGCTGATGTCCTTTCCCAGAAAGGCCTTTGAGAATGGTGTTCGTATCACAACCAAGCCACAAACGGAGCTAATCCTGACATGAACCACAGGAGGAGGGCCACTAGGGATAAACGTTCAGCCCAAGGGAGTGAGACGGGGACAGAGAGAGGGTAAAAGTACCAGCCAGTCAGATAAATAGCAGATATTTTTTGAGCATCTGTGTTGGTGCAAGACCCCAGTGTTAGGTACTGGGTGGGGGAGGAGTGGGGTGGTTACGAGGAAAAGTCAGAGAGACATCTAAGGTGCAGGATCTACAATGTCCCTGGGAGGCATGACATATCTGAAAGGGAAGCACTATTCCAGAAGTGTGGGATCTGTGCCAAAGCAGTGCTTCAGGAGCTCATGGATGGAGAGGTTGGAGAGGGTGAAGACAGACGGGAGAAGCTTCTTCAAGTAGGGCAGGTGTCAGTCAACAAACATGAACCATTCTTGGTGTTGAGATATGGGGTTGGTCAAGAAAGAGTCTCTTTCCTCAAGGGGCTCCCATTCTGGGGAGGGAGGTAGATTATACATGATCTTAGAATATGATTATTAGATAGAAATATCAGATTAATTCATTAAAGAGAGGTTAGTTGCATGGACCCTGGTGACCTACACTGAGACACAGTGTCACTCTGACATACTTTATTATTCAAAACAGTCTCAAGTCTGCCCAGGTTTAAGCAGAAGTGACACAGGCTCCACATTTCAATAGAAGGAGTGTCAAAAACTTTGTGGACTTATTTTCAATCTGATACACAAAAAACAAACAAACAAAAAACACCTTTAAATTTTTTAACTCCTCACGAAAATCTCCAAAGCCTGGGACAGCAGTTTCTAACTTTTTCCACACAAAGACCTTGACTACTTAAAACAAAACAGAAACCCCCCCGAGAATATACTTACTTGTCTTTGAAGTAATAACACACACTCACACCAAATAATCCAAGACAGCTAAACACCAAAAATTCAGAATAGTACAGCTCATGTAAAATATCCTTGAAAACTTACCACCTAGAGATAACCACTAACTGTTGAAGAATATCCTTTCAGATATTTCTCTATGGGTATACACATATAAATATGTGAATAGTTTTACACAAACAGGATCCTGCTATTGACCTCTTTTGAAATGTATTCTCTTTTTTCCACTCAATAATATATTAATTTTTCTATGTTGCAACAGAAACTTGGTTTCTTACTCACCATCTCTTGGCCCTTCATTCCTTAGCAGGATTCCTATTTTAATTCAGGCATCCAACCCTCTGTGAGTGGGAGGCAGACTCTATCTCCAATTCCTAGGGTAAAAGATGATTGGGCTTAGTTAAAACAGCAGTCCATTCCCCTGGCCAGTGACTGGAATAGTGATGGAATGCGACATAATTCCTGCTAAAGTGAGGGCAAGACTGAGGGCAGGTTTTGGGGGAATGGATTTCCGTGATGATACAAAGAGATATTCTGCAGTCCCCTCTCTACTTTTACCATATGTTGTTGTTTCTACATGTGATGTCTAAACTACCACAGCTTCACATGGTTTTTGTTTTATTAGATAATAAATTACTGTTTAATTTAAATGAGTTGAGTTGTGTCTTTCTGTGACTTATAGCCAAAAGTATTCTAACTGATACATGTCCACAAAAAAACTTATACAAAAGTACTTTGAGGGGCTGCCTGTTCCATGGTATGGGTAGGCCAGAACCAACTCTGGAAAAATCCCCAAGTGTTTGACATTTAGGCTATTTTCTGAACTCGTTGTTGTTGTGTTTGCCATAATCAGCAACACTGATGACTATCAGTACTTTCATTAATTCAATTTTTAGGTGCTCCCTAGTGTGTCTACACACCTTCCATCTTCTGACAATACGTCTCTAACCCACATGCTTGGTCTTCCTGAGACACAAGTCCTTAAATCTAACTGCCTGTCAAAGATAAAGTTTGGGACTTTCAGTTATCCTCAATTTTTCTTCCTCCAGTGGAAAGAGCATGGACTTTGGAACCAAAAAGAAATGGTTAGAAACTCCTGCCACTTCCTAGACTGACTGTCTCATGAGTTCAGTCTCCATGCCCTGTTCATGAGAATAGAAATACCAGCTCTCTGAGTTGTCCAGATTAAATGAGATGATGTATATTAAGCAGCCCACTCTGCGTTACGTCCTTCTGGAGCCCGACACATAGTAAGTGCTCATTTTTTGAAATGGTCATTATTTTTATATTTCATTATTTACTGCCTGGAGAAATGTGTAGAAGAACAGGAATAGGGGTCATTGCTTTCAAAATGTGTCAGTGAGATGCTGTTTGCATTCTTTCCAGAAGGGCCAAGACTTTCTGCTACTGCTTTAAAAACTGTTAATTTTGAAATAATTCTAGATTTACAGAAGAGTGGCAAACACAGCACAGAGAGCTCCATATGCCCTTAACCCAGCTCCCCCTAATGTTAACATCTTACATAAACATGCCATGTTTATCAAAACTGACAAATTACCATTGGCAATACCATTACCCAAACTACAGACTTTATTTGGATTTAACCAGTTTTTCCGCTAATGTGCTTTTTCCATTCCAGGATACAATCCAGGATACCACAGTGCTGATTTTTAATAGACTAGAGAAGATCACACTTCTGCTGGAAACATATCCAGGCCCCATTTACTGGGTGGTATTGATTTGCTTCCCTGACAACTCCATAGGGTACGTAGTCCCTTCTTCATTTTACTGATGGGGAAACTGAGACTCAGAGAAGTCGAGAGGCTTTATCAAAGCCACTGAGAGGCAGAGCAGAATCCAGACCAGGCAGCCAGTTCATGCTTAGCTGCCTTTCCCAGAGGATGCTGTCTCCTGGCCCTTTCTCCGGAGCTTGTCCTCAGTGTGTGGCTGGGAGGGCAGAGGGGATACAGAGCAGGGGCCCCTTGCTCTGGTCAAAATTGGCCCTTTCTGACCCACCGCCTCGCTCTGAGCTACCTGCAGGCGGTGAGGGCCAGGCGCTTCAAGGCCCTTCCTCCCCTCGCTCCCCATCAGCTCTGGCTCTCAGGGAAGGGGATGCCCTCAGTCCCATCACTCAGCGCTGGGCCACAATGCAAAGGCGCCTCCTGGTGTTTGCATTTGAACAGGGACCTGAGCCTAGAGTCAGACAAAGAAGCTCGAGGTGGGAGTGGGGGTAGATTTGGGCAGAGTATTAGGCAGCCCTTCTAGGCCACTGTGAGGCTCCACGGCGGCTCTCCTCTCCACCTACTGAGGAGGCTTTCATGTCCACTCGAAATGTCACTGACAGAACCCTTCTTCCTCTCATTCGGCTGGGACTGCCCCTGCTCCTGGGGACAGGGAAGTGACTTTCTTTTGGCACAGCCTATGATCTTCCTGGTTTCCCTCCCAGGAGCACCGTCCAAGAGGAAAGCAGGTAGCAGGAGTCAGCTTGTTCTCTGAGCTCCCAGCTGCATCTGCACTGCCACCTCTCAGAGGGGTCCCAGTATGTGCTGCAGGTCACCTCACAGCAATGCAGTCAGGAGCTGTGTGCATCACTTCACTGAGTAGGGAAACAGAGGCCTGAGCTACCCCGCTAGCAAGTGTCGGAGTGTGGACTCGAACCTGCACCGGGCTGGCTCCCCAGCATAGGCTCCTTCCACTACACCACGTGCTTTCACGATTGTTCTATAAACAGGACCTTTGCCAAAACCAACCTCGGGTTCCTGGTGCCGGTCGGGAGAGCCTCATGCTGGCCCAGGCTGGGCAGAGGGAAGGTCCCCGGCTCTGGAGAACCAGGCCGGTGACAAAGCCCCTTTCTAAGGTACCTGCCTGAAGGCCGAAGAGGCTCTGCTGCAGGCAGGAGGCAGAGGCAGGGCCTGCATGCTGTCGGGAGTGGGCATTTCCTCGTTCAGGTGACACGGGTTAAAGAATGCTCCCAGCGAACTAGTTTCTATTTACTCGGCAAACGTGGCCTGGCAGGGGTGTTACTGGGACTGGAGCAGCTTTAATCCTCTTGTTTACGTGAGGAGAGTCAGTGAAACTAGCATTGCCTTAGGCTGGGACCGCGTGGCAGCCACAGGCCTGCTCGCAGTCCCGACGCAGAAATCAGCTCTGGGGGAAACAGTCACAGTATTCAGAGCTGCAACGTGGGGTGACTCATCTCAGAGTCACCAGCCTGCCATTGGCACCCCTCTTGGTCATGGGTGGCTTTGGGTGACTGGATGGGCCCTGAAGGTCTTTGCTGAAGAGTGTCAGTGAGAACAGCTACCCTGCCCTGAGCTCACCCTACGCACCAAGCACTTCACAGGTTAATCCTCGGAACAACGGGGAGGTAAGCAGAATCATTACCTGCACTTCATAGATGAGGAAACCGAGGCACAAGCATAAGTTCACATGTTCATTCAGTGGCAGAGCTCCGGAGTCAAGCTCAGGCAGTCTGGTGCCTGCGGTCTGGAGGGACATAGCTGGCTGTGTACAGGTGATTTTCTTTAACTTGTTAATTTGCCTTTCTTAATTTCCTACAGTATACGTTTTGTGGGGACAGGCAAACAATGAAAGGATTTATACTATAAAAAAAAGAGAGAGGAGCTCCTTAGTGAGTACATGTTGCACAGGGCTCCTGTGCCCAGGAAACTGTTTTAGAGAGAACACTGTGGCTCAGGTGGGCAGATGGCAGACAAATCAATGACACAAAATGAGGGGTCTGCTTATTTCAACACTCTTGTATTGATTCAATTATTTCTTCCTTCCTTCAAAAAAGTATGGAGCTCCTGCTCTGCCCAGGCACTGCAGTGGGCACAGGGGATGCAATTATGCCTAAAGTGAGATCACTACCCTCCAGGGGAGCCTAGTCCCAGGGTGCAGGTGGGGAAAGTTGTGCTTTTCAGTTAAGCGCCTTGTAATGCGTTAAGGCATCAAAGAGTTTGCAAGTCTGTTTCCTCTGCTCGAGTTTTCCTCCTTGAGGGCAGAGACTGGCCCCTACCACATATTCCAACCATTCATCCATCCATGCACTTCTGCATTATTTGCACATGGCAGTTGAACGTATAGGGTTTTCAGCAAAGGAACAGCCCAAGCAGTCATTTCTGTAGGTTGAAGGAGGCAGAGATGAAGATGGGTAGAAAAACCTCCACAGGACTTGAATAGAGGCATAAGAATCGAGAAAGTTTTCACCAAGTGGTGAAGGTACTTCCAAGTAGAGGGAACAGCATATGAAAAACTACAGCAGTGTGAAGCTGCCAGGGCATTTGAGAAACTGCTAGCAGTTCAGTATGGCTGGAGCCCTCTTCTCCCTTTTAATAAAGGAATGGAAGGGTAGGGAGTGAATATCTTTCAGCATCTACTACATGCCAGGTGAGTGCTCTGCCGCCTTTAATTCTTACTCTGACACATTACCAGCCCCATTTTCCAGGTGAGGAAACTGAGGCTCAGAGTGTTTTACCTCAAAGCCAAAGTTTCCACCAAGGTGCATCCAATTCCAAAAGCAGCGCTCTTTACACTAGGCCAGACACAACTGAAAGTGGAATTAAGCTTTGCTGAGTGTTTTATGTACCTAGGCTCACTGAGTTCTTAGCACGACATTGAGTGATGAATGGGGCAAGAATCATCACCCTCATTTTTAGGAGGAAAACTGAGTCATGGAGAGGGGTTCATTGACTGCGTGACGGTGATTTGAGAGTTTAGGGATTAGGGACATCCAGAGTACAAAACAGATATCCATCTGAAAACCACACATGGAAACAAAAATAACCCCGAGCCAGCTTCTAGGTGCAAAGGGGCAGCTGTGGACATGCCACATTTGCACTCGGGAACCTTCACATGTGGAGATTTGCATCTGGAGTAGCTGGAGGGGCTGATCCAAGTGGCTGAGCTAATCTCTTCCTCTGCCTTCTGCCTGCTTCCTCTGTCACCTGGGGGGGGGAGTCCTCCAGGGGTCACCTACGATTCTCCTCGAATCTCTCATTTAGCTCCCAAGACCGAGCACAAGCCTGGGTGCGGAATGTTGGTGCAGTTTTGACAAGATGCTCACAGAGGTTCAGTGACTAGTTTTAATTAGGCCATCTTTGTTTACGTTTGATGTTTATCAGCTAATTGGCACGGCAAGGTGTGAGTCACACAGCTTTCCCCTGGCAAGGAATCAGTTTGTCAGAGAAAAGACCAGGAGAACAAATGATCCCAATTATGAGAGAACCCACAGGGCTAATTACCGTCCCACTAAGGACGGAGCTCCCCCTCCTGCTGCTCTGCTGCTGAGGCTGCACCGTGTAGCCTGGGATCCCCCCCCCCAGCTCCGGAAACCCAGGAACCCGGGATGCAGGGCCCCAGCTGGCTGCCTGAAGATTTATTCTCTTGAATTCAAAACCCACATGTCCTCTCAGCTCAGACACATCAGGGCAACATTGCCCCTTTAGTCCCAGATCATTCTGCCCTGGAACCCCTTTCACAAGTAGCTTATGGACGTTACTTTTCCTGTGTGCCAGGCACCGTGGGAAGCACGTACAAGTCTTTATTCCAATAACACAATTAGTCGGGTCCCATCATCTCCATTTTACAGATGAAGAAACTGAGGTAGGCAGAGATTAAATAACTTGTTTGAGGCCAAGCGACAGAAGTGGGATTTGAACCCACATGATCTGTCACCATTGCACCTGCTCTTGACCATCAGTGATTCTTGGAGGGTCAGAGAGCCCTGAAGTCAACCAATCAGGACTCTTTAGGCAGATTTCTGGGAGTGACTCTCCCTCTACGTAGGCACAGCTGCCTTCTAGAACAGTGCTGTCCAGAACTTTCTGCAGTGATGCAAATGCTCCACTGTGCTGTCCAGTGCAGTAGCCACTAGCCACATGAGGCTAATGGGACAGAGGAATGGAATTTTCTATTTTTATTTCATTTTAATTGAAAGCATCATGGCTAGTCATGACCATGTTGGACAGCAGCTCTCGCTGTCAGCTCCTACTCCTCAGATGCAGACGTTTCCTGATCAATCCTGCGTTTTCGTCATTACCCCTCCTTTTCTAGCCTCCCAGCCTCCTGTTGGGCTCTTGGTGCTGACAGGTCAACAAGACGCAAGTCCCTTCGTTTTCTACATTCCCCCTCCAGTTCTCTAAGCCCCCTCCAGCCCAGGGGCTTGTGTGGAGGAATGTGATTCAGCTGCCCTTGAGTTGAATGATGATCGTGGACCTTTGGAATGTCCACAAAGCCCCACACCCTCAGCCTCCCCAGTCTCCCTCCTTCGCCGGGGTAACAGATGGCCCCAGCTTTCACCAGCAGGGCCTGAGCACATTGTCACTCCCAGCTGAAAGTGAAATATTCAGTGGCATTTAAATTAAATAGACTCTAATGCTTCAGTAATATTAATTACGTTTTCATTCATCCCTGGCCTAATAAATCAATGCGTAAAGAGGAGATGCTCGGGAGGCTGGCAGGCGAGTGGGGCCACTGGGCCTTTGTGTGAGCCCTCACACAATGCCCCCATTCTTACCGGGCTGCGCTTGCCCCTGCAAACATCTGTGCTCAGCCCCTCTCCAGGAGGAGCCAAAGCGGGAACATTTACACTCTGCTCGTCCAATTTGTCCCTGCATTGGGCTGAGTCAACGAGAAATGCGAAGGCCACACTGAAAATAGCGTGCGGGACTGGGTTGTGCGTGTGTTTGGAGCTGGGGTTTTGCAAAAATTGGGGAGCGGAGGGTTAGGGGACTGACACAGACAGGAATACTGTGCTGAGACTTCTCTTCTAGCTGCAGGATTGTGTTAGCTCAGCTTTAACCATGGGAGGAAGGGAAAAAGGGGAAGGGAAGGGAAGGGAAGGGAAGGGAAGGGAAGGGAAGGGAAGGGAAGGGAAGGGAAGGGAAGGGAAGGGAAGGGAAGGGAAGGGAAGGGAAGGGAAGGGAAGGGAAGGGAAGGGAAGGGAAGGGAAGGGAAGGGAAGGGAAGGGAAGGGAAGGGAAGGGGAGCGTAATGACAGCTACCATGGAATGAGTGCTTGTTAGGTGTGCCAGGAACTGATCTAAGCACTCTCCTATTTATTCCTCACAACAATTCGTGACATAAAATAGCAACCATTGTTGACCCATTTTACAGATGAGGAATTTATTTGTGGTTCAGAGAAATGAAGTAACTTGCTATGCCTTCAGCCCATGTCTTTCTGACTCCATAGTCCACGATCTTCACCTCCAAGATCTACTTCTATCAGAAGAAAATACAGAAGAAAGAAAGGGGTCCCTTAGGGCTGTGGTTTAGGTGGGGGACAAGGGCCAGCGTTTGAGAAGTTTGCAACTTTCCCGTGGTTTCTGAGCTCTTTTGGCTTTGGGGAGGTCCGACCAGCAGAGCAGTGCGCCCACCCTACTCTGGGACTATCCATATGTAAAAGAAGCCAATAAAAGAGTCCAGAGAGCCTGCCCTCCTAAATCTTCAGGGACAAAACCTCCCACTTGTGATGCTTCAAAGCTGCCCAGAGCTACCAGTTTACCCCCAGAAGTCCCGACTCAATGCCTCTGATTGGAAAATAAATAGCCTTGCACATAAAAACTGCAGGCCAATTGTGACCCCGGGAATGGGAAAGTGCTGTTGCAGACCCCTGCGCACCAGCCCAGGGCCTGACTCTACCCTGGCAGTCTCTCCTGACAGAGACGGAGTGGGAGCTGGGGTGAGGGCCGGGGTGGAAGTATGGATTTCAACACTGGCTCCTTAGATTTCTTTCAAATTGAGACATAATTGACCTCTGAGTCAACATAATGTGCCACTATAGGTATATATTATGAAATGACGGATTTTTAAAAGACAGATTAAAAATAATAAATGTTAAAGCCCACAAGAAATTACGTGTTTAATGTAGATAAGCTAGAAAATACATGTAAGCAGAAGAAGGGAAAACATCACCTTTGTCCTTCCGCCAGAGCTAATATGTGGTACTTTTCCTTCTAGAGAGCTCTTTCTACCACTGATTAGCAAAAATTGGACCATGGAGATGCAAACTGCTTTGTCACCCACTTCTTCTCCACCCCCTGAATATTTCACACAACTTTTACATGGCATTGAATACATATTTTCACCACTGTGTTTTGAATGACTACTTTTGCAACTTATGAATGAAACATGCTTTATTTAATCAATCCCCAATTCTTAAACATTTCTATTTTTTCCCCTCTCACACATAATACATAATGAATTTCCTTGATGCATAGTTTGAGTGTAGATATACTGTTTGTTAGGATTTTTAAAGAATGATTTGGGAAGCTAAGTCTCAGTCCCAGGCCCAATTTCTATCCAGTGTAAATATCCTCACCCTCCATCCTTTAAGCCTGATGCCTAAGGCAGGTTTGACTGCAGATCCAACCTTGAGAACCTTCTGGTCATCTTGCTGGTGAGTCTGGCTCACTGCAGCTCCAGGATGAAGGCAGGGGCAGGGCCTGAGGCTCAGCCCCATGAGCGGCCACGGGAAGCCGCTGAGCACTGTGCCCCAGCCTGGGCTCCTACCGTCAGCCCGGGTAGATTCAGCATCAGCTGCGCCTGTGACCGGCTGTGTGCCCTAAGGAAATCACCCAACCTCTCTGAAGCTCAGTTCCTCGTCTGCAAATGAGTGGGCGATGCTTGTGTCTATCTTATTTCTGTGAATGTTCAAGATACAGAAAACATGTAGCACAATGCCTGTTACATGGTAAATGTTCATTCAGTATTTGATGCTATACTGTTAGTATAGTGACCCGCTAGTGTGCTATTTAACAGAACTCTTGTTTATTCCAGTCTTGGGGCTTTCTTGGATGCAGCATGAATTGTGCCCTATTTAAATCTGCCTGCATTACACAGAAGGTGATTTAATTCAAACTAATATCAGTTGCAGCCCTGCCACTAGCTGGACACTGTGCCATGCACCCTGGAGGAAGCAGAGGTGAATGGACCTCCAGGAGCTCATCGGCTGGCTGTGAGGCTGAAACACGCAAGAGTAACTCAGACCTAAGGCAGCATGTAGCCAAGGGCGTAGCGAGGGATGCAGGTAATGTGTGGGTGAGGCACCTCAGCAGTAGCTATGGGAGGAGGGCTTTGAAGTGGGGCTCACAGAGGTTCAGTAACTTGTCCAAAGCCACACAGTTACTAAGATCTGTAGCTGGGATTAGATGTTAGGTCTGTCAGGTAAAAAACTCATGTTTGTTTACTCCATACTAATAAGAAAATAAAGGTCAAAACCACTCTAAATTAGACTAAGTCCACCCAACGGAAGAATGACAGAAATGCTCTCCATCTGTGCTGTCCAATGCGGTGGACACTAGCCACATGTGGCTACTGAACATCGGAACTGTGGCTCATTCGAGTGAGGAACTGGATTTTAAATTTTACTTAAATGTGGCTAGCAGCTACTGTGACGGCCAGCACAGGCCTGACCGAGGAAACTAATGTAGAGAAGGGGTGATGTTGAAGATCAGTTTTCCATGGTTAGGACAGTGAGAGATTTTTAGAAAATAACAAATGAAAAGGAAAGCAGACTCTGATTTGAGAGGCGCTGTTAATAATAATATAAAAATTCGTTTTGGTGGAGGCCAAATATTTTCTACCAAGGCATCCTTTTGGTTGATGGGCTCCGACCATGCCATCTTTGCTGCTCTTTGTGAGACAGCTTGGGGCCCGGCCAAAGCCCATGGGGTGGGCCCCCTTTGGCAAATGCATTCCCCCTTCTTCTCTGTTTTGTATTTGGCATTAAACCGAGTAACTGTCTCATGCTGAAACCACCACACACATCTAATTCCCATTTTGTTCTCTGTCAGATGCAGGCAGAGAGCTGATAGAACGGCTGACCCTTTCAGGTCAGAGAAAACTTCCTACCTGGAGTTCTTTATGATTGGAGCTGGGCAAAGACACATGAGGCAACATCAGGGGGAGGTGAGTCTCCCATCAGGAGAAGTGTTCAAGCATGGGCTGAACAATCATGGGTGTGTTGTATCTAGGTTGTGACTATCAGGCAAGAACAGAGAGGTAGTTGGAATAAAAGGCCCTTTATGTTACTTCTAACTCCCAGAGTCAGACTCTTTGCAAAGCAGGCACCTTTGCTCTATAAAAACCCTCATCTATTCATATCCTATAGTCCCATGAGTCAAATGTAGACCAGGAACCCCCTGAGGTCAGGGCTATGTCACATCCACCCCTATACTATTGAGCCAGGCTTGGTGCTTGGCATGTGCAAGGTGTTCAGAAAAATTCCAAGACTGAGAGATCATTCAGATCTTGATGCCGTAACCTAAATATAAAATGACAGTCTTCATTTGCTTTGACGAGAACAAATGCACTAAGTAAATTCAATGCAAATTTGGGTTACTCTCCATAAGGATCCATCAATCCTCCTATATAAATTTATTAAGCACCCTGTGTGCCCAGCCCTGTATATATAAAAGGGAGGGAGGGAACTCACAATGACCGAATGTGTACCATGGGCTGGGCACTGTGGTAGGTGCATTGGCATATATTTTGTAGTATAAGATCCACAAGCTTGGAAGAGGGATTAATATCTCCATTTTATAGGTGAGGAAGCAGAGACTTGACAAGAAGCAATCCAAAATCACATAGTAAGTGACCAGGGTAACGGTCAACAGCCTTCAGCCCTAGCCCTAAACTGGTTTGTGGGGCAAGTGGATTAAAATGTATATGGGAGGGTGCACTGTTGGTAAGGACAGGAGACTAGGGGGTCGTCTTGGGAAGTACTGCAGACATCTCAACACTGAAGAGGTGGGAGATGTCTTCTGAAACCACCATGTCCTAGTGGGTCCCACAGCAGCTGGAGGTAGGTCCTGGTAGCCCTGTAACAGATGACATCACCTCCTCATCTCAGCCCTTCTCACCCTAACTCTTAAAAGTTCTTACCTGACAATGGCAACCATAAATTGTTGTAGTTAAAATCTAAAGAATTACTTCAAATGGAAAACCCTTTTTTTTTCTTTTTTCAGTTCCCTCCCATTGGCCAATTTTCAAAGTGGTTTAATTTTCAAAGTGGCTCATGATGCTGGAAGGGCAAGATTTCAGCTATGGCTGATAGAGGTGCCCAAACAATGGTTTTAGAAATGTCTCTCATGTGCCTGTTCGGCTCTTCTTCTGCTTGGGCTTCATTATCAGGGATGGCCACCAGGGACTCCAGGTTCACTTCTTACCTGCTTGGCATCTTCAGCATCTTTTCCCCAACAGTTCCAGAATCTACAGAAATGAAGTACAATAAATAATGTTGCAACTGCGAGCTACTTCGAGCTAGAGGTTTGCACTGGGCCTGACAGACGTTAAGCGCTGCTGTGTTTCCCTTGAAATTTTAAAATACCCCGAGGCAGCCCCGAGGGCTCTCTGTGGCCCTCCGGCGGCCGGGTGCTTTGGGCCGGAAGGCTGCTGAGTCACGTTCTCCCCTCGCCTGGCCTGCTGTTCGCTTCCCTCCCTTGCCCAGTTCCTGCCTCTTTCCTTCCTGTTCTAGTGTTTCGAGCTTCATCTTTGACCTTTATTAATGTGTCGCTTTGAGGCAGATTGTTTATTCCTTCTAACTCTCTGTTTTCCCTCAGGTAAGTGGTGATTATGGCGTCTACCACTTACCTCAGCGGTATATGAGGATTAAGTGAGATTCTATATTTAACAAGCTGAGCGCAGTGCCTGGAAGATAATCCGTGTTCAGGGTTGTAACTTGTTTTTCTTATTATTGTTAATAATATTAGTACATGGAGAAGATATATTAGTCAGCATTAAGCTCATCTGTGAATGGCAGAAAAACAAAATAAGTAGCTTAAATAAAATGGAAATGCACTTCTCTCTCATGCAAAAGGCCATAAGGATGATCCAGGGCTGATGTGATGTTACCCAGTGCCTGGGATCTTTCTGTCTTATTTATCTACCATGCATAGCTCCATTTTCAAGGCTGCCTCATAACCCAAGAGGGCTGCTCTAGCTCCAGCCATCACACCCCTGCCAGCCAGAAGAAGAAAGGCAAGGGGGAAAGTTTGTGCTTTCTTCCTAGAAGTTGCTGGAATTTAAGTCCCACTTATCTGCAGGGGAAATGGAGAAATAAAATGTTATTCTGGGGGGCCATGGTGCCCAGTTAAAAATTCTGTTACTATGGGGGAAGGAGAGGCTCTGCCATTGCAGGGCAGTTGAGAAGGACCCTAGAAGCTGGGCTCACATTGGATAATGGAGCTCACAGAAAATCATGCTTCTGCTTAGAGGGAAACACTGCACACTTTTGCCACCCGAGGAGAATGTAAGACTGAATCCAGAATTTTTAAGAAAGCTGGAAGATAAAACTCACGTCTGATGCTCTCTTCTGTGAGCCAAGGAGCTCAGTTCTGTCTCTCTCCTCTCACTGCCAGCCTGGGCTGGGGAGAGGAAGAGCCCTGGCCCCAGGCAAACTTGGTTTGAGGCCAAATTCCAGGGCTCTCGGGGCTGACTGGCAGCCACTCTGTCTGAGCAACCTGGGGGATCCTGAGAAAAGAATGAACATCCGAATCCCAGAACAAAATCCGCAGCAACGATGCTCCTGCTGCCCGGGTCTGGCTGGGAGGCCACACAGTGGGAAGGATGAGGTCATGGTGACAAATGAGAGAAGGGGGAGGGCTCTAGAGAGCAGCAAATGTGCCCGGAGCTGAGAGCAGAGAGTCAGAGCAAAGCCAGCGTCAGGGCTCCATCCCCTGTCCTGCCGCTGCTCTGCTGTGATTTTGGACTTCGGTCTCTCCAGCTTGAAGATGGGAAACACATCTGCTGTCCTCGCTGCTTCATGAGGCCGCTGTGAGCAGCACTGCGATTAAGAATGTCCAGAAAGTGATTAGAGTTTCTAAAGAGAATGGAGTTAGTTTGTTTGCTGGATTGGGGGGCAGGGACAAAAAGGCAGAGCACAGGGGACTTTTAGGCCAGTAAAACTGTTCTGTGTGATACTTTTGGTGGATATAACTCATTATACATTTGTCCAAACTCATAGGATGTACTATATCAAGAGTGAACACTAATGTAAACTATGGACTTTGGGTGACATATGATATCCATGTTGGCTGATTGATTGTAACACTGACGCAGAATGTTGATGGTGGGAGAGGCTGTGGGAAGGGTATTGGGGGTGCGTGGGAGTGGGTATTTGGGAACTCTGCACTAAAACTGCTCTAAATAATTGTCTATGATTTAAAAAAAAAAAGATAGTAAAAGAAGTTGACCTTGGGAGTAATATTGCGAACTCAGGGCAGAGTAAAGAGTTACTGAACAGCTGTTGCAAAGAAGTCAGCCACGTGCTTTCATCATCTGGCCCAAAAGCCAGCTAGAGGGCTCTAAGGACAGGGAATGAGATACTAGGTGAAGAGTGGTTACTGATCAAGGTAAATGTAGTAAAGAGATCAAGAAGACCCCAAACACCCACCCAACGTAGAATGGCTCACATCTTGGCGTGGAGTGGTCCATTGGATGGGGAGGACAGTTTAATTTGGATCGTGAAGGCAGGAAGTAGATAAAAGGTGCCTGCCACAGTCCCCGAGTCTTACTCCTGTGCCTGTGATCGCTCCCTGGTCATGGCCTTTAACGCCTACATTTGGGAGATACAGTTGCTTTTTGATGCCCTGCAAGGACTTTTGCTCTGATTCAAGTTCTTCTGCTCTTTGAAGAAAACCAGGGTTATACACTGCCCTGGGGGAAATGCAACACAGAGTCCACGCAGAGCAGTGCTGTCCCATCGGACTGTCCTCGGGGACAGAAATGTTCTCATCTGCGCTGTTCAATATGGTAGCCACCAGCCACATATGGTTACTGAGCACCTGAAATGAGACTAGTGTAACTGAGGACTGAATTCTTTTATAGTTTTAATAAGTTTAAAGTAAAGTTTTAAATAGCCACATGTGGCTAGTGGCCAATGTCCTGAACAGTGTGGGTACAGGGTCGTACGCTTCAGTAGATTGTTTCCTACTCACCTCGGGTCTCTTGGACATTTGTTTCTCATATATGTGCATGTGTGTGTATGTGTGCGTGTGTGTGGGAGTGACGCATGCATTAACGAGCATATAGAAATGCTGTAAAACTGCCCATGGGTGTCGTTAACTCAGATATTTCACACACCAAATGATGGGGCATCATCCTACACATCTAGAAAAACTTTTACCTGAAAAAAGCAGAAGACACATGGAGCCCAGAAAATGAGTCAGGGGGTTTACAGAATTTTGCTGCTCTACATCTTGTGCATATTTTTATTTTAAAAAATAGGTGATGGCACTTATAGTGATATGTATAATAGGTCAGGTAATCGGATCGAGGTCCAAGGCTGGCCCTGGCTTTGCCACCAAGTTGCTCTGTGCATCTGTCATGTGACATCCTTCTCTGGGTCTCCGTTTCCCCATGGTTACTACAGGGTACATTTTTGGTTGAAAAACATAAAAATGGAAAACTTACTTCAGACTGGTCCAGATCTGCAAGAGACTAGGTCAAAATGTGTACCATGGTTAAGGTTAAGTAGGTTTCTTACCTTCAGGACTTCTCAGAACCTTTAATATGCTCATGAGCCTTGTGACTCTCTGGTTAGGGGATCCTGTCTTTCCTAAACTTTTCAAGGTTTATTTCTGTGTGAAGAGCATCTTGTAGGAAGGACTAAAGTTTTGTGGAACACACAGGAAAATGCTGATTTGGAGGCAGCCCCAGTGGTTCTGTGGGACCCCGTTCTCTCCTGACTTTAACCCCCACCCGTCCTGCCAGGTGTGCGGGGATGGGGCTCTGCGCTCGGCGAAGAGCTGAATCCTGCTTTCCTTGCACAGGTGCAGCTCCCCATGGCCCCAGCTAGGCAGCTGCCCCAAGCAGTCTGTTTTGTTCTGAGCATAGCCCCGGAATATGCTCCCGCTGGAGGGACAATGTGGACCGAGCCCCCAGCAGCACCGCGGCCTCTGTGGGAGCTGGCAGCACCTTGCAGAGGGCAGACTTCGGCTCTGCACTTGTACAGTCAGTTGTAAATTCTGCTGAGCTCTGTGGATCCATCTGGATGAAAAGGTCTGTGTAAATGCAAGATCATTATCATGATCAGCTGGCCCAGCTGGAGCCCAGCGATTCACAAGCCCTCAGTCAATGGGGCTTTCCCAACAGTCCCATTCCAGCCAGCTTGGGAAAGGTGTAATTACATGGAGATGCCCATCCTCGGAGAGGCACAGGCATGTCTGTCTCCACGTCTGTCCCCAGTGTGATGGCGAAAGGAGCCTCACAGGCCCCTGATTAGACACATGGACAGAGGTGCCCTTTTAGGCCCTGCCTGGGAACAGTAAGAAACTGAGTTCTGGGTCCCCCAGAACTTTGCCCTCGTAGGCTTGAGGGGGTGGGTTTCTCTTGCCCCTCTGCAGTTCAGGTGCTCTCAGGAGGCCCTGTGGAGGCAGCTTGAGACCTCTCCTACATTTTTCTTTTCTTGATTTCATCTTGGACCAGGGAAAACTTGGACTCAGGGAATCTTCCTTTCGGAAGCTGCCTGCCCACAGCACACAGAGGCCAAGAAAGGCTTCCTACGTGGGCCACCCTGAGCTGGAGAATGGAAGCCCCACCTCAGTCACTCCCTGCAAATCTCTGGCACTTCCAGCTGTGTGACCTTGGGGAAGTTCCTAACCTCCCTGAGTTTTCTGAAATAGGGATGCCAACTCTAACCTGCCAGACTGCAGGGAACCAGGACCAACTGGTTTTTGGGGTCTCCCAGCCTATTAGGATAGAAAGATCTTTTATTTTAACTCAGAGACTTTTGGTGCCTTACGAGGGAAAAATGAAGAGACACTTCACTTAGAAAATGTTTTCTTCTGTTTCTTATGTCTGAAATAGAAACCGGGATTCCTCGGGGGGCTCCAAGGCCAGCTCGGGGCACAGGAACTTAATAAGAGTCCTGCTCTTAGGAAGTCCACCAGGACTGACTTTTCTGCTTCTCACTTATCTGACTGCAGCCTCCCATTGGCTTCCTGGGCCTGTGTCCCCACAAATGTGGGGGGTAATGACAAAATGCCCCCCCAGGACCCTGCCTTGCCCCTAAACTCTGGTGCATGATCTCTAATGAGACAAGAGGTTTTTTCCTGTCTCCAAATGGGCTTTACATGCAGCGGCTGAGTTGCACCCCACTCCCCTCATGTGCTCCCCCTCCACTCGGCTCTCTTGAGAAAATGACAGGAAGCTGCCGAGGAGAGGCGACATGGTCAGAAAGAAACCCTAAGCAGGAGAATAAAGGAGGACTTCCCCTGTCACTCAGGAGACACAAAGTCCAGGCCACTTTCACCCCAAACAGTCCATTCTGTCCTCAGGACAATGACTCCTTCACTCGGGTTCATTTTTAACTTTTAAAAATGGCCCCTGTGACCCTGCCGGGTGAGGCTTTGCCCTTCTGGTGCGAGGGAAGTGGCCGTTCTGAGGCTCTGCTTGACACACACACAAAATTCTCCATGACCTTGGGCCACGGCTGTGATAATAGACCGGCCGGGTGAGGAGTGCAGCCCACTGACCTCCCAGGTGGCCGGAGTTCTCTTCGGGGCTGTGGCCGACCGGACATTCAAGAGCACCAAGGGACACACTTTGTCATGTCTGGGGGAGCAGGGTCCAGACAAGCTTGAGAAGCACCGCAGCCTGAGGTCTGGTACCATCTGGAGCGCTTGTGGCAAAAACATCCTGGGCAGATGCAAGTGGTCCCCAAACCCTGGCTCAGTTTGGGGCGGTGAGGACTCTACCGTCCCTTGTTTATGACTGAAGACCGAGGAAGGGCTGTGTCGCAGGTCCCCTGTCTGGGCCCAACCTCCGGGTCTCTGTTTTCCAGCCTCCCTGTAGTAAAAGAGCACGCCATTTATCAGTGCACATGGCCACATTTATGAAGTCTTAATATTTGCTGCTTTACTATTCTAATAATAAAAACATTAGCCCTAGCTCCTGTCGTTTTTAGAAGTGAGCCTGATGTATCCCATTCTTCAGGCCTTTATGTCTCTGTCTGAGTCTAAATGTCAGATCGCTAACCTAAGGAATATTTAGAGTAGGGGAATGTAAAAAACACCCCAGGCTGTCCTTAAAAATCCCAAGGAAGTAAACAGGCTGCCCCAGGTTTACTGGCATGTATTTCCCAAGCTGTGCTTAGCAAATGCCATCCTCAAGAGCACCACCTTTTATTTCGCGGTAAACCCTCCCCTCACTCCATTTGAAAATTCAGTATGTAGACCATGAAGGGCCACGTTAGCTAATGTGGCCTGAGAGCCCTCGGAGGTGCTGATTTTTATTCCTGTCCCAGGGAAAGGTGCATGCAAGTGGAGAGAGGTTCAGGAAGGGGCAGCAATGCTGTTTTTTGTGTCTGGTTGACACTGGAGGAGGTGCCCCCAGTTCTTCCCCTTAAGCCTCACAACCAATCCTGGAAGTAGATTTTACGACTCTGGTTTTTCAGATGAGGATTGCCGTTGGAGGCATTAAGTAAAGCATCCAGGGCTCTATAACCTCAGAACTAGGGTTAACGCCAGGGAGTGTGGCTTCTCAATTCCCTGTTTTTCCAAGGACACCACAGGTTTTTCCTGGTGCTGTCACTTGTAACCATAGGAGCCAGGTTAGTAGTTTGCTCATTTCTCCAAACCTCAGCATTCTGCCCTGGTAAATGGAAACAAACATTCGTGTCCCACTTCCTTCCCTGGGTTGCTGTGTGGACAAAAATAAGATAATACACGAGAAGAGGAAAGAAAAAGTCTTTCTCTGCCTTCTCTTTAAGGTTTCAGGCCAGCCCTACTGGGAATCGAGCCCACAACCCTGTCATGTGCCCTGACCAGGAATTGAACCGGTGACCTCTGGGTGCACAGGATGACACTAACCAACTGAGCCATACTGGCCAGGGCTACAAGCAAGATTTTTTATTATAAAAATACAGCTGGACAGACTTACTTGTCAGATTCTTTTCTTTCATTTGTGTAGCTTTTTTTTTTAATTTGAAGTCAAACTACTTTGTCTAGCCTCACCCCTGTCCTGTCTTTCTACCCCCAAGGCCCTTGGTTACCCTCTAAAAACCAAAATCATCTTTGTGGCAACTTAGAAGCAAGTGGGTTTTATCAAAAGTGCTCTCCTGCCCCATTTCCTCTGCCTTTATCTTCCTCTGCGTTGCTCATGTTTCCAGATAAAAGGAGACCAGAGCAGGCTAAATTTAGACTACCCCAGTCATCCCCCTCATTCTCTCTGGTAGGGCTTGGTGTTAGTTTCCATCCCAGGCCCAGGATCCATTTAGTCACTACCAGTCATGAATGGTTATTGAACATATACTATGTGCCAGGTACAATGCTATGAGGTAGGAAAATAGTAGCTAACATTGATTGAATGCTTACTGTGTGCTAAGCATGGAGAAAAGTGCCTTTTACATATCATCTCACTGAGACCTTAGAACAACCCAGGGAGGCAGGCTGTATTATTATCTCTGTTTGCACTAAGGGACACTATGGCTTAGAGCTGAGTGCTTGAGCCCTCGCAGGTTCCCCTGGAAGCCACCATGGTGATAGTTGTCTAATCTTCATGAGTTGCCCACGTCTTTTCTCTGGAACAACCAGAAAAAGTATCCTGGGGAAGGTGGAGTGTGGGCCTTGAAAGCTGGTAATCTGAAAGGTGTGGTTAAAAAATCACTCACGAGTAAAGAGAGAAACTCCAAAGAGACTGTTTCCAGAAACAAAGATCAGTGAGGATTCAGCCACACAATGATGCTTTGTATCTACCATTTTGGAGGAATCTGTCCTTCTTGAAGCAGTTGGCTTCATACCACAGCCCAAGGAAGAGGCCCAATTTCTTAGACACATACAGACAATAGAAGACTGTCTTTTAGGGAAACCACACACAAGGAGCTGATAAAGAAACACATCACCCCTTCATTAGAGGCAGAGGAGAAATTGGTAACTAAGAGGCAACCAAAAAGGTCAAGGCCTTTATGGTTTTGTTTTATTGTATTTTAATCCCTTTCTCTGGTCAAATAAGGACACCTATTATCTAAATGCCTGTGAGGCAGCAAATGGGATGAAAAGACCAAAAGCCAGACAGCACTAGGGAAATCAGTGGTTCCTTCACTGTGAAATACTGGTGTTCCAACTCAGGGGCCTGCGGATTTGCAGTTTTGAAAGTAGCCAAAGGGACCAAGGAAGAACCCATTGGTGACATTGACAGGCCATGGGAGACTGACGAACTTGCCAGTTTTCAAGGAAAACCAGTGACCCTCATCATCTGGGTCATTACCATCAAGTCAGGGAGTTCTCTGGTCATCTCAGGCAATGTGGACTGATCTGTAAGACCAACACAATGAACATAAGAGCAACCTAGTTTTCAGTGTAGGCATGTGGACCCAGGTTGGATTGTAGGTGATCTGGGAGACTGTCAGCCAATTTGTCATAAGTTCATGGTCCCTGACTTTGCCAACTACATTGAGGTAGGGGTGGAACCCAAGAGAAGTAGCTGGACGCAGGTTTGTTAAGTGCTCAAGGAGGACCCCAGTCTCCTCCATCTCCATCTCTTAGGGGATCCTAGATGTGATGGATGACACTACTTCCTTGCGGGGAGTAGAGGTCAAGGTGGGGTGAGAATTGTTATTCCTTTCCTTTCCATGTCTACCAAGTAACATCAGTTTCCAAGTGAAGGAAAGAAGCTATTTTTTCATCTTGCCTCTATTCTCTCAAGTTGAAAGTTTTAAAATTTGTCTCTGATAAAAATGCTTGAATCTGTTCTTTTTTTAATTGTTCAATCTGTTCTTAAGGTCCAGACTTCTCTTTGCTTTCCCACCAGACTTTGTTGAAAGCTAAGAATAGCAGGCATGGTTCTTAAAGCAAAGTTAGGAACAGCAGAACTAATTTCTTGACTCTCAAGAGGCCTATGGGCAGCAAGATGCAAATGAACACTAAATTGAGCATTGATATGCTGGGAAGCCCGCAGCCCAAGCCCAAGGCATCTCTTCGTAGTTTGTTTGTTTGTTTTTTACCTCCTAAGACCTTCATTTTGGTTCATGAAAGAATTAATGGCTACCACATCTTTATCCCATGTACTCTGTGTGTGTGTGTGTGTGTGTGTGTGTGTGTGTGTGTGTGTCTAGATAGAAGAGACTATGCCTTTCTTCATTTTTGTGTGCCAGGAACACAATAAATATTCAGAAATTAATTATTGGTTGAATTAAATTACATTTTCATGTACCTGCCAGAATCAAAATTCTTTAGAAGGGAATATGTAAAATGTAAAATGTAAATTTTTATAAAGATTCTTTTTCTTTCTTTCTTTCTTTCTTTCTTTCTTTCTTTCTTTCTTTCTTTCTTTCTTTCTTTCTTTCTTTCTTTCTTTCTTTCTTTCTTATAACATTTAACTCACCTCATCTTGCTCTCTAACAGACCACCCTGCTTTCCCCAGGAGTTTGGGCAAACCTCTCTGATTCCTGTAAAAGATGAATTCCCTTCTTTGAAACACAGCACAGTAATTTAAGAATTATTTTTAAAATGAAGTAACCTTTTCTAACATGTCTGCCATTACTACCAGATTCAAAATACACAAATCATGTGGTACTCACCAGAGATGCTATTTTAAAAGCAGAATTCAGTTAACTGAAGCAGCCCCTTACAGAGGTGGTTTTCCATCATAGCGGATTTTCTCTCATACTTTTTTCAGGTTATTATCTAATAAGATGAGAACAAGTTTTTGACCTCAGAGTTCATCTAGACTCAGAGTCCTCAGTGGTTTGTTTTGGTTTATTTTAACATACATTGGTGTTACAGAATTAATCATGCTTGTGCCTTGTCTGAGGCCCCAGGGATCAGCATCTAGGGAAGTTGTGTCCACTTTCCAAGAACAGAGACATCTCATCTAGGGATTAAGAGTATGTGACAGATTAAGGAAGTTTATCCCTTTAAGCATGAAAACTTTTCTATTATTTTAACACTCTTAGATGGAAATCTCTTTCAAATACATTACACGCTCACCCATCTTCCTTTTTGTCTTTCCTTCCTGATTTCTTGAGTTCCCGGCTGCACGGAGTTGACTGTTTTCCTCAGGGCTCAAGGCAACATTGCAGCAGAGACTGGCTGTTCTACAAGGAAGCCTCGAGGCTCTCCGCTGCTAGATAACCACCTGAGATGGCCCAGCTCCACCCCCTATTTCCCTTCCACCTTCAAAGGAGAAATACAACTTTTTTTTTGCTGATTATAGGAACAATAGCTATTTGCTGAAAATTTTAAGTAACATGGAGCTATATAAAGTAGGACGATAACAATTTGGAATGTATCCTTTTAGAATTTTTAAATGCATAAAAATATATACCATTTATTAGCTGTATGACCTTGGGCAAGCTTGTTAACTTTTATGAGCCACTATTTCCTAGTCTATAAAGTGAGGATAAAAGCTACCTCCTGGGGTTGTTGTCAGGGTCAGCTGAGCACTTAGCAAAGTGTCTGGCATATGGCAGGTGTTCACTAAGTGCTCATTCTCTCCTCCAGCCTTCCCTTTGGTGAACTGGTTCAGGGGAGCACGTGGTTTTCAATATTCCTTCCATGGGCCCTGCTTTCACTGCTCTCAGTGAATATTTATCAAGATGCGACCGTGGGTAGCAATGGCAACATAATTGAATACTTACCATGTGCCAAGTCTATTTTAATCCTCACAACCATGAGACAACTACTATTGTCTCCCTCATTTTACAGATGAAGAGACTCTGGCTTGGAGGGCCTGAGTAACCTGCCCAGGGTCACACAGCTAGAGCCAGTGCTGGGTAAGAACCTGGTCTCATATGGAGGAAGCCTGACACCAGACCCTATGTGTTTGGTCACTATGTTATTTTGCGTCCCAACAGACTGACTGCGAGGAGACGAGCAGGAAGGATGTCAAGCACCTAGGTGGGGAGCTAAAACAGGCAGGTAGGCACAGATTACTAATCCTAAGCTCGAGTTCTCCAGTCTCCCTTGGGCTAACCCTGCCCTGTGGCTTCAGCATGGCTCCACATGACTGGCTCCCACTTTTCCATCCCTCAACTTGACCCTCTCCTGCTCTTAGATGCTCCACTCTTACTTCAACCAACCCACTCTTACTGAGCTCTTCTCTACCAATGCCATGCCCCCCAGTTAGTGTTCCGCCCCTGCTCTTCTCTGAGCCCCAGAATCTTGGTGTCATACTTCCCTTTCTTTTTAAATATATCTTTATTGATTTCAGAGAGAGGAAGGGAGAGGGGGAGAGGGAGAGAGAGAGAGAGAGAGAAACATCAATGATGAGAGAGTCATTGATTAGCTGCCTCTTGCATGCCCCCGACTGGGGATCAAGCCCGCAACCCGGGCATGTGCCCTGACCAGGAATCGAACCCCGATTGCCTGGATCCCAGGTCAATGCTCAGCGACTGCGCCACACCTGGCCGGGCTTCTATTCTCCTTCACTGTCACACTGTTCTTTCTTCCATTGGAAAGGTCTCCTATTCTGCAGCTAGTTTTCATCTCCAATCAATTCTTTTGGTCAAGCCTTTATTACTGCATGCCTGGCTAATGACAAGAACTTCACCCCCACTTTTCACCCACCTCTTCTTTCAGTCTACCCCTGTGATGCAACTGTTCTCACGCCCACAATACCAACCAAGCTAGGCCCCATGCTCCTTTACGTGAAGAATCACGTTCTGCTTCTCGCCACATCTCTCATCGCCTCTTTGTCCACCTGTGCTCACTCTTGCCCCCAAGACATTGCACCCATTTTCTTTTTATACCTGGGTTGCCACTCCCAAAGTGGGTCCCACCCCACTCTTTCTATTCCAGAGAAAAATTCAGTTTCTCAACATTCATAGAAATATAGATTTTTAGAACTAGAATACTTTTAGGAGAGAGACCATCCACTCAGAGTTTCCAAAAATGTGTCCCCAGAAGATACTTTTTAAATTTAAGACTCAACTTAGAAGGCTCCCTCCATGCCACTGACAGTGATTCCTCAAAGAACCTGATGCTCTCCGGTGCCTTGAGTAATATTTGTTCTGTTTGCTCAGCTGGACGTCAGCTTTCTAAGTGTGGGAACCACGTGTTCTTGTTTCACATGCTCCGCAGCACCCAGCCCTGGGCCTTGCATACAGAATTTGCTCAATAAATAGCTATTAATTGATGAATCAGTGAGGCAGACAATTATATAAATTAAGAGCATCCCATAGGGACTGCAGTAATTAGGAAAGACTTCATGAAAAATTAAGATTGGTGATGGGCCTTGAAGTCTGAGCATTCTGATTTATTTTGGCCAGAAACAAGAATTTGACCTGCAAAAGGGTTTTTGCATTGCTCGGGGGTGCAAGGGGTGGTCTGGGAGACCTGAGGAGCCACACCCTCCTCATGGCTTTAAATAGCATTCACATGCTGCTGACTCTGGAGTGTGGTTCTCTAGCCGAGCCTACCCCCTGAACTTCAGACTTGTATCTGCAACGGCCTGCTGGACAGCTCCTTCTCACAGACATCGCAGATTTCTCAGGTCCCAAACTGAGTTCCTGACTGTCACAGCTCTTCCCTTTTTCACTTGCTCCATTCAAAGTCTTTCCCATCTCAGTAAATGTGCTTCCATCCTCTTAGTTGCTCAGGCCTCATACCCCAGAAATATCCTAGGTTTTTCTCTCATACATCGGACACCCGATTCAACAAAAAGTCCTGTTGGTTATACCTAGATCTATGCAGTATCTGACTTCTCACCAGTTTTACTACTACCTCCTACCTGGTCTCCCTGCTTTCCTGTTCACCACCTCTACTGTGTATCCTCAACACGCCAGCCATAGTGAATCTTGGAAAAGTATTAGCCAGATCATGGCTGAAGACCCAACCATGGCTCCCCATTTCTCTCAGAGAAAAGCCAGAACCCTTACAATGGCCTATACATACGGGGTTCTCAGCACCTCTCTGACTTCAGCTCCTACATCTCTTCTTTTCTTACTCCCTCCAAACACACTGGATGTGTTGCTATTGCTCTACATTGCTCGGCATGCTCTGGTCTCAAGAGTATCATCACTTCTCGCTCTCCGGCCATTAGTAAGAATGGGTATAATATATCCATTACAAAAATGTATTACTTATTTAGAACACTGACCACGTGCCATACATGGTATTAAGTATTTCGCCACATTTAATTCTCACAACAACCCCATGAGACAGATATGATAGTTGCTCCCATTTTGTAAGTGAGGGCCGAAGTCTCAGGGAGATGGAAAGACTTCCCAAAGGCCACACAGCTCGGATGTAGCAATACAGCATTGCGACCCAGGTCTGTGAGCTCTGAAGAGTACATGCTTAAGCAATGCAAGCTGCCCCGTTAGATCCATGGTCTGTCATCAAGATGGCAGCCATTGATGTGATCCATGAAGCATGGGCTAAAGGGAGCGGATATCATTACTCTACCATTTCTCCTAACCTAACAGGACCGATGAGGTGATTTCCAGCCAGTTTGAAGGGGAGGGAAAGGAGAGCCTCCCTTCAGAACTCTAGTGTTCAAAGGACTCTACAGCCACACCAGCCTAAGCCTGGGACACATGGGCCACAAGGGAGAAGGAACCAGCCCCTTTGCCTCTCAAATGGGCAGGAGCTGAGCTGTGAAGAAGAGTCTAGTATCCTGTTTTCTCACCTCAGCTTCCAGGTTCCTTCCTGTTCGAAAGCCACTGAAATGGATGCAAAAGCCAACTAGAGCCTGAAGCCCTGGCGCCTCTCCCACCTGCAAAGGTCAGGCAGTCTTCTCCAGAACACAGCAGAAGCAGCCATGTCCCCAGACACCCTGGGCTAGGAAGCGACTTGCTCTTTTCCTCCCTTCCCACAGAGCTCCAGCACCTGTGCTGGTGACGTCTTTGAAGAAAGAGGGGATGGGGCCTGAGGCGCCAGCAGGAGAGGAGGGTGGGAGGAAGGAGGGCTACGTCTGGTCTGGTCTCTCCCCACCACCCACGGAAGGCCCCCCTTCACTTGGAAGCCTCCTAACCTGAAGTACAAATGAGACCCCCTGGGATCCCAAAATAGCTCCCCTCACAGCTGCACAGCATCCATTTTTAGCCCAGCCTCTCTGCAGCCTCAGGCTGCTCCTGAGATGGCCCTTCCCAGGTCAGCGCCTGCAAACACCAAGCTCAATGTCGTTTGGGAACAGAATCGGTCATAAAGGACCTATTATGATCTTGCCACTGTTTTTCAGGACTCACCCCAACCCTCAGAGACTTTAAAGGGCCAAATTTGTTTTGACCCAGAGCCAGACCACTTTATGTCCAAGAATAACCCAGAAGAGCGTCAGGTCCCTTCCCCTGTGTCTGGCAGCAAGTGAAATTGTTCTTTTTGGTGGCAGAAGGGACACACGCTACCAACTTTATGCTCGGGCCGCTGGCTGAGTAACTCGTACAGCCCCCAGGGTAGGTCCACCAGCAGGCTTTATGTATCTGATGTTCATTTATTCACAATGAAAATGGAGGCCTTTCATTGACTTTATCCACTCATGCTACTCATACGAATTCTGAATATCAAATTACAGAGCAAAGAGACACCCCTAACCCCAAAGAGCTGTGTCTGTAATTCCTTCTCAAACCCGACCTAAAACAAATGAACTTCGACCCACGTTCTCACACGTGGCTTATTTAGAGAGGGGCTGAAATGCATCGCCCATTGATAACCGAGTGTGGTTTGCTTTTACTCTGAGCAGAGCCTCGGGGCCGGGTGACCCTGGCCGGCCTCTTGCGGTTTAGTTAGCTTCTGGCCTTCTGCAGCAGCCACTGGCACTTGTCTTCATGAAACATTTTTTGTTAAAGCAAACTCGGGTCATGCCTGGAGCTGGTCCAGAGCAGTCTTCTAAAGGCGGGGTCTTCCTTCTCAAAGTCTCTGAGTGGGAGCAAGTTTTCGCTCACCTACCCTCCCAGAGTGGAGGCCTGGAGTGAGCTGACCAGGGCCTGGCCACTGACTGGACGGGTCTGCGTGTTAAGGCAACAGAGGCCTTAGAGTGGGGTGGCTGAGACCTGGGTCCTGCAGCCACACTGCTTGGGTTCCTGCAGAATTTCCACTAAACGCCGGCCTGTGGCTCCCAGATACGCTCCTTCGGTTCCTGAACGTCCATGCTTCAGTCTGTGGAGGAGATATGGTAACAGTTTTTTGACATGGGATATGCACGTACAGCCCTTGGTACAAATAAATGACTCAGGTTAACCAACCACTGTTATTATTATGACTCGGAAACAAACCATATGGCACAGGATCTTTGTTGTATCTTATTTTACAGCCAGTGCTTTAAAAAAACACACAAAAAACTCAACATATGCTACCAGTTCTTATAACTTAACAAATGATAAAATGTCCCTCTTCCTTCTCATTTCTCTCTGTGTCTCTCCCTCTCAGAACCCTTTTTATTGTAATCATCACTAAAGACATTCGACACAGACTTCAAGGTGCTGCAGTAAGAAAGATGACTGGAACCTCGATGAGCACAAACTTAGCTGAATGAGAAAAGAACTTTATTTTTCTGTAAATGAACTTAAAAAAATTATTTTTGTATTTTGAGCTCTCACCGTGCTAAATAATCATCATAATCTCAGTCAATTCAGGACCTTTCCCTTAGAAGCAGGAATTGGGTTTTTATTCTGGGGGTGGGAGGAGGTGAGGAAATGGGCTCCCCTGGTCTTCAGTTATCACTGGGCAGATCCCTCTAGTGTCTGTTGTGACATTGTGTTTCCCTGGCCTTTAAATGTTGATTCCCCGAGTCCCTTCTGCAAACTTCTCATTTGACTTCAAGGCTTTGGTTCTTTGTCAGTCACCTTCGTGCCACACTGGGGCTGTGGGAAACTTGGGGAGCTGTCTGAGGTCCTCTATGTCTCCACGCCACTCTGGAGCTCTCAGGAAATCACCTTGCACCCCTCCACACCCCATGGCATCCTGTGACCTGTGGGAGCTCTACAAGAAGGCAGTCTTAGACTCACTTTTCTAGACACCACCTGCAGCTATTCCAGCCACCACACCTGCACAGGTGTGGCAGGAGGCAATGCTGAGGCCCAGCATTTTCAGAATATGAACAATGATGCCACCTGCCATTTTCAGCCTCTTGCTTGGGGCCAGCACCCATGATCCAGAGGTTGGATGAGATGATTTTCCTTTGCTATATTTCCTTGTCTTCCACATTCAGAGGAAAATGGTTTTTCTGCTCTCACTATGTTGGTTACCTGTCTGTGCCCCTCAGTACCCTGCCCAGATGTTCAGCTCAAAAGGAAGATGTATAGGCCAGACTTGCCCATAGATGTCAGGTGCCCATGGCCTGGGAGAAGAAATGCTAAGCCAGACCAAACCACACTCATTCTTGTCTCAGGTCTGCAGGAGGGATTTTGGCCTTGGCAAGGCTTTCAACAGGTCCTTCATCAGTAAAATGGACAGAGCTGCCATGGTTCCTACATCCTTCTGGACGCAGGAGCACCGAGAGCTGAGCACGCAGCCAGAAGCCCCAGATGTGCTAATGTTGAACATGTAAAACACACAGGTATCAAAACAGTGATCATGTAAAGCCAGGTCCTGAAGGCAGTGAGAACCTTGTTCATCTTTTCTAATATTAATGCTAATCAAGGACATTGGTCGAGCACTTTCTATTTGCCAGGAGCTGTGCTTAGCCTCTTTGCTTCCAGAATTTCTTTGGTTCCCTGTGATTACCCTGGGAGGTGGGTCCAATTATCATTTCCACTTTTCAGAGGAGGGCACTGAGGCTCAGGGCAGGTAAATCGCTTCCTGCCAAGGTCATACGGCTACCAGGTGGCCCAGCGGGGATTTGCAACGGGAGCTGTTTGTCTCCACAGTTGGGTGGTCAACGCGGTGTGTTGTCGCCTCGTCTCCACTCACTCAGCCGAGTATTTCCTGTCACAGCAACGTTGGCTGCTTAGCTCGATGCTCCGGTTTCAAAGCTGCTTGTGGACAGGAAAACGGACATCGCTCACACAGTTCGGCTTTTATTTAAATTCCTCCGTTTGGGCTACGACTTCACTGGGTCCCTCCTTTGTCCTTGCTGTTTGATTTGGTCTCACTCTTTTCTCAGGAATCGTAGCTCTCCCCCCTCAAATGCCTGAGCTGCCGGCTGGGCACCGATGCCTCCTGCTCTTCTCCAAGGGCCAGTTTGGTTGCACTCCAAGTTGTGCCCTAAAATCGCCCCTCACCGCATGCCCTTCCTGGAAGGGAAAGGGGAAGGGCTATTCCCCAAGAGTTTCGCAAGACTGAAAAGAAGAAAACACATGCTGAGCTTCGAGGTCCTCCAGCCAATTTTGGGGGTCACTTCTCCCCAGCCTCAGCTTTAAATGGCCTGGGGAACACCACCGCCTGCCCCCTTGGAAAGGACAATCCAATTGTAAATATTATCTGCGCTTCTAGGAACATTTGAATGGTAATACCCAAGCAATTACTTTCCTTTCAAGATCATTAAACACAAATCAGACTTGTACTTTAATAGGGCTGCCGATGTCATTAACGGTGGGGAGGGGGGTGCACAAAGGGTAAGTTTTCCCTCTAATGCCTGAATGTTTACATTATTGCCCTTTCTGAGACGCTTCACTGGGGGGAGGTGGCTCAGTGCTTCAGAGACACTTCTTAGCTTTCTTGCACCCCAGAATTATTCTATCTTCTTTTGCCACATGCACCTTCGGAGCGTTTGGAGAAATGGCAATTGTGACGCTGCCAGTGACAGCTCCCCCATCCTCCCCTGTCACCCACAGTCTCCCTCCCCCAACTCCTCCCCATAAACACAAGAGGGGCCCAGGGAAGAAAGTGGTCTCCGGAAGGAATGCAGAGTGATTTTGACACAGGAGGCTCCACTCTCACGACTGGGATCTCAGCTCTCCTCTGTCTTCCTCCAGAATGCTAAAAACGGTGCCAGAGGAGCCTGTCCATTAGGCTGCGTCTTCTGTTCAGGGTAGACGGATGGGTCCTGCAAGAAGACAGGCCTATAGAGCTTGTTGTCCTCTTTCCCCTGACTCCCTGGTCCCCTAGTGGCACCTCTGGCAAGCTGCTGCCCAGTAGAAGTTGGGCACTGAAGTTCGCGAAGGGGCTCCTGGGAGGGACACCCACCAGAGGTGCTGACCCCAAGTGTGGGGTGGGCCGTACCTCACCCAGCCCTGCTGAGCCTCTGCTGGTCCCGTTGCTGGTGGACCACATAGCACGGCCTCGGGTCCTCCCTTGGTTCCCTACGAAAGTGACCTAAATGGGTGCCTATGGTGTGAGGTCTCAGGTTCACCCAGAAGCCACTCTGTCCCCAGACATTTCTCCTGTCTGGCAGCTGGGGTCTGAGAGACCTTCTGCAGGGTCTGATGCCTTTTTTCACTGCTCATTGAGAAATTGGACTGCAAATAGAAGTTTTGAATATTAGGTGGGCCAGAGGGTGCTGAGGGGGCTGTGTTTTCCTTTAAAGTTGTAGTTTAGTTTGTTTCTTTTAACTTTATTGAGGAATAACTGGTAAATATAATTGTACATACTTAAAGCACACAGTGTGATGATTTGATATACGTACGCATTGTAGCATGACTCGTGGTTTCATTGGGACCTGTATTTCTAGAGCACAGAAAACAGTCTGCTTAGGTTGTCATCTCTAAGGAGCAAAGCAGTTAGGCGCACAGGCTTTGGCATCAGATTGCCCCAAGTTTTAATTGGTCAGTTGTTTCTAACTATGTGATCAAAAGTGATTTGTTTAAAGACTCTAGGCCTTGATTTCTTCATCTGTAAAATGGAGGGGAGGGCCCCGAGGCTGATAATACTGACTTCCCAGGGTGGTTATATGGATCCGATGTGTGTAAAGTCATCCACAGGCTGCTCCATGGGAAGTGCCTGATGAGCATTTTTCTGTCTGGAATCGGCTGCCTTTGCCCGCTCCAGACACTTCCAACACTACCTGCAGACATAACCAAGCGGGACAGTTATTTCCAAGGTGGTGTGACTGCTGTCACAGTTCTTCTTAGTGGCAGCTTTTGATGGAAGAGGGAGACCAAGCAACAGCCCTGCTGAGCTCACAGCTCTGCAGAGAAACTGCTGCTTCTGCATTTGTCCTGAGTGCAAGCGAGAGTGAGGAAGCAAATCTTCCCCGATATTCCTTCTTCTCTGGGACAAATATTCATTTTCCTTTTTTTTTTTGCTTGGTCTCACCCAGGTAATTCCACAAGTATTGTCATATGCATATATGTTCAGTATACTATTCTAGTAATGGGGCCCAGAATATGCCTTATATTCATCAATCAAGAAACAGAATCTCCAAGGGGCTTTCCAATGGGCACAGAGTGGTAGGAAGTTTGGCATTTGGGAGAGCTACGTTTGCCCAGGGCCACCGATGAGGCCCATGGTCCAGGAGCATATTTTGTACTCATACTAGCTAATAACACACAGAGCCATGCCCGCTGATTTCATCAATGCGCCCCTAGCTTCTCCTGCTCTGACCCGGCCTGTTTACCTTTCTGATTCCTTCAGACAAGGGCAAGATCCACTCTGGGTACCTTCGGTGCCTAGCCTGCTGGTTTAGTCAAGAGGCGTGAGTACTCTGGGAGCTAGGGTCTCAACAGTCTGCCCTAGAACCTGCATTTGTGCCCCTGGAGAACAGAAGTACCTGACAAACATCATTTTGAGGAATATTTATTTAAGGATTTTCCTTGAGTCTTCCTCACTAATAAAGCTAATTAGGAAAGGATATTCCCAACGACAGTTATTGCAGCTAAGCCCTGTGGAGGTAATAAATAGCAGGTCGAACATAAAAGCTTTGAACGCATTCTCATCAGAAGCTCATGGAATGGGTGACCGACACCTGCCCGGAGTTCAGACACGGGAGCGCTTTGCGGGCGTGTCCCTGAGCATTTGTGTCCATTCACTAGGTCTTCAGGGTCCCAAGGAGGCGGGCTGACATGTCCAAGTCAGGGCTGCTGGGAGGGAAAATTATTTTAAACGTTTAATAGCATCCTTTCCTCTATAAAATAATATCTGTTAATTACAGAAAATTTGGAATCTTATTTATGAATAAGTAGGAAAAAAAGGGAAGAAAATCATCCATAGTCCCACCACTTAAAGACAACCAACGGTAGCCTTTGGAAATACTTTGTTCCGTGTTGTTTTTTCCTATTCATGGATTTTTTATTTATTGTACAGTGTGATTGTATACAATACATATAATTTTTTCCTGCTCTCTTCCAGTTAATATTATGCTGTAAACATGTTATTGAAAACTTTTAACAAATGTCATTTTAATAACCGTGTAACATTTTGTTGTAAAATTTATCTGACCATTTCCAAATATTGGAGATTTAGGTTGTTTCTGATTTCATGTAATTATAAATGATGCTATGAAAAATATATATGAGAATAAAACTTTTTTTATTTAAGTCCCAGAATTGGAAGTACTGGTTCCTAAACAATTTATAGCTCTTAATCCATAACGGGGAATAGAAATTGTTACGTTGGTAAAGAGGGTGGACTTAATAGCTATTTTATGTTTCTAAGGTTTTCCTTTTTCCTTATATTTATGTACTAACCAAGGCACTGCAAGGCTTTCTAGATGTTGATTTTCAATATCAAACATCTGAGATAGTATATGATTCTCACCTTTCAAAAGGGTAGTATTTGTAAATAATATTAGATGCTAATCAAACACACTTAAGAAAAAAAAAAAAAAAAGCCCTTTATTGGCTCATCTAATTAATCTCCAGAGGTAATATGCACTCAGGAATAATTGGATCCAGGGCCCCGGTTTTCTTCTCTCCACCCTTTGGCTTTCTTCTCTACTGGCTTAATTCTTAGGCACCGTCTTTCCTTTTGCCCATATGATTATTCTAGAAGTTCCATTTTCATTCTACCTTCCCAGAAACTCTAGTGGAAAGAGTTCGCCTCTTTCCCACTAGTTCTAGCAAAATTCCAGGATTGAGGCTTCTTGGCTCTGATCGGCCTCAATTGATTCATGTGCCTTGGTCAGTGGGATTTACACTCTGTTTGGCCCAGCCTGGCTTACCTGCTTCTCCCTAGAGCTGGGCAAGGAATCATCTCCACCTGGACCCAAACTGACTGAGAATGGAAGAGAGACAGACCTCCAAGAGAGAAAGAAGAGGTGTCACCCCAAAAAGGGGGACCAATGCCAGCCAAGCAAGAACAAGTGTCCATTAAAAAGCACTCCTCTTTTATGAGGCTCCCTGGAGCTCTTCCTCTAAGATATGACCCTCAAACACAGTGTTATTGCCCTGATAAAGGAGCTGGGTCCTCGTGACCTTCTACAGGAGTCATATGATCGTTAACACCAGGTAAACAGGCCACGTGGAAGTCATTTCTAGGAAACCAAACCCATTTATTTGCTTATTTGTTTGGCAAATATTTGTTTTAGCACCTACCTTGTGTCAATTCAGCATTTATTGAGCTGTCGATGTTCTAGGTGCTGGGGCCACAATAATTCCCATCCAATCTTGCCTTCCAGCTTAACCTTTTGAAGGCGCTCATGAATTGCCTGAGATGTCTCTGACGCACCCGGCTGTCCACAGGCCACGCATGTGTTTATTTACAATCAGGATGGCTCATTGCCGCTCTGGCTGGCTGGGCTGTAATTTGCTCAGGCACTTAAGCTTACTATTAAAAAAAACTACTATTTCTTCACTTGCCTTAATTTGACTGTTACATTTGTACTGGAGATTGTCTGGATGCAGCATTCAACGTAAATGCAGCAGAAATGTAAAATAGGGCACGTGAAAGGAAATAGGTAAGACTTGCTAATCCATCCCCACAAATGAGCTTGGCCTTTGGAGGTATTTGCATAACCTCATTGCCCACGCCAGGATTGCGGTTACCCATTCGCGTGCTGAAGTCTTTCTAAAACAGAGAGGAGTCATTTGTACATTCAGTCATTGGCCATGTTACTTGGATATCACAACAAATTTTAGTCAGAAACATCTTCCTAGAGCATAATAGCACGGAACCCTGTGTCCAAAAGACGTGTTGAAATTAGTGAATGAGTGTTCATTCATTCAGCAAATACTGATTGCGCCATGTACCAGGCACTGTTCTGAGAGCATCTTTGAGCCAAACAAAGATATTAAAGGGGGTGAATCTTTCAAGATGCAATGTCTCCAAATCTGAGGAGGAGTCAGCCAAGCAAAGAGGGCAGGGCCCGGTGGATGTGGAATCAGAAGACGAGTTAGACACTCTTCAGGGATTAACCAAAGAATTTATACGCATATATGCATAACCTGTGGACACAGACAATAGTGTGGGGAAGGCCTGGGGGAGGGTGCGGGGTAGGAGGGGTCAATGGGAGGAAAAGGGGACACCTGTGATACTTTCAACAAGAAAGATACATTTAAAAAAAGAAACTCTTCACAGACACACGGACCGTGTGACCCCAGAAGTTGGTTGTCTTCCTGATTTCATTTTGCTGATCTTGTAATCCGAGAGGCAGGGTCAGGAAAGGTAAGTAGGGGGCTTCAATGTGAGGGTGTGGGGAGTTCAGGTGACAAGCTCTCTGAGGCTTGCCTTTAATTTCTAGTTCCCTACTTACTAGCTGGGTGACTAGGGTGCTTTCTTTCTCTAATGTTAGCGTTCACAACTGTAATGTGGGGTTCATAAGTGACCTATCTCAGAAAATGCTGCAAGAAATACCCCAGATACTGCCTTGGAAGCGCTTAGCTTAGAGCCAGGCATATACTGAGGCCTGGGGAAATGTGAGCTGCTACTTCTACATTACTACTACTGTTGCAGTTATTGTTGTTATTGTTACCTTGGCTGACAACTGTCATTATTGTAGTAGGTGCCAAATTTACTCATTTATTTCACATCTATTCAGTGAGGCCTCTTATGCACCAGGCCCACTCCAAGCATGGGGACAGAGCTGTGAACAAAGGGAAAGGTTCCTGCTGACAAGAAACTTAAGTCCTAGTGGAGAGAGACACATACAAATTAGCAAACAAACATGTACATAAATAATGCAAGTTCAGAGATGAAATGTGCTCTGAACAAAATAACACGGAAAGGTGTAACACGAAAGGACTGAAGGGAGGGGAACCTTCAGATGGACAGGCCTCTTGCCTAAGATGTGGGTGCTGATAAGGCAGCGGTTAAGTCAGATCCTGAAGGAGGGCTCTGGCCGATGCCTAAGTTTCACTTATTCTAAGTTCATTTGCAACAAATAATAAGCAAACATCCTTTTGGAGAATGGCAATTGGGGCTCAAGAAAGAGGGCTGAGGTCAAACTCCACTTGACCTGTAATATCTTCAGGGAAGTAGCTGATGCTAATATGACTCTGTTCTCTCTCTCTCTCTCTCTCTCTCTCTCTCTCTCTCTCTCTCTCTCTCTCTCTCACACACACACACACACACATTTCTGAGATCTCAGGGTTCATTTTCACAGCTACTTGAGGCATTAGATTAGTAAGTAACCCAGCAAACCCGAGCAGAGCCCACAGGCTTCCTTTGATGAGGAACTGAGCACAGAAATAATCTCTGGGCACTTTCTCCCATCGCCTTCACCGGCCTGGCGCACAGAGCGGCCGCTGCCGGCTGTTCCTCTCTCCGGCCGCATCCCGGGCCCTGGAAGCTGTTATCCTGGCACTCTAGGCCTCCCCAGCCTCATCTCTTCTCACTTTTCCATGGATCCCTATTTCCAAGTGGCTTGCCGGCCCCTGCTCTGTCTGCACTTCGAGCCTCTGAGTTTTTGGTTCTCTCTGGGCCTGCCCCCTGTTAGGGGGCCCCCCTTTTCCCGCAGGCTAACTGCTTACTCTTCCTCCAAGCCCAGAGCAGGCAGAGTTGCTCTGTGAGACGAGACGTCCTATTTCTGCTTTTCTCGGCCTGCACCCCCTGCATCTCCCACCAGGCTGGGTTCAGAAGCTCTTCTCTCTGCCCCATTGTCCTACCGGGTCGGGTCGCAGCTATTCATCTGCATGCCACCCTCCAGAGAAGACAACGAGCTCCTCAAGGGCAGGTGCTGTGTGTTGTTTATACCTGTATCCAGGCAGCTCCACCAGGCGCTGTCCCATGTTTCATGATGATAAAATTGTCCTATATCTGCGCTGTCCAACACAGTAGCCATAACAGGCTTGTGAGCACTTGAAATGTGGACCGAGGAAGTAAATTTTATTTAAATATATATTTTTAACTTTTAAATTATAGTTGACATACAATATTATATTAGTTTCAGGTATACAATCCCATGATTAGACATTTATATAACTTATGAAGTGATCACTCCAATAAATCTAGTACCCATCTGACACTATATATAGTTATGAATTTTAAATTTTATTTAATTCTAATGAAACTGAAATAGCCACATGTGGCTAATGGCTACCGTTTTATTAGATAGTATAGATTAGCCCTTTATGCAGCACCCAGTAGGTGTCAAATAAGTGGCTCTTGGAGCATATAGTTGCAGAGCTCTATATTTTTATATGATGGTAAGACCTAAAAGTTAGTGCCTTTTATTTTTAGTGACTTTGATCCCTCAAATCCATTAATACTCTCCTCTCAATTCAGTGGGGCAAAACAGCAAGTGTATCAATTTATTACTCTATTGTGGCTAAGCACATAGTTTTGGGCTCAAATAAAAACCACATCTGATCTAGTTTCACCACTTACCAGTACTATTAGCCACATACCCACTCCCACATCATTTAACCTCTCTAGGACGCAGTTTTCTTATTTGCAAAATGGGAATATTAATAATACCCTGATCAAGGTTATTTGTGTTCATTAAATGAGACAACGCATGTAGAATATTTAGCACACAGTTTAGCACATAGTTAGCACTCAGTAAACATTAAGCAATTGTTATTTACTCTTTCATTCATGTAGGTCTCATTTATTGAGCACCTACTATGTTCTAGGGATAGAAATAAAAAATCTTCAAGCCAATGAGAATGAAAAAGAGAATATAAGAAAAATCATTGATTGGAAAGGATGTGTTATCGCAATATGAGCATCAACACCTTATGTTTTAACCAAAAAAATCATATTGAAGTATGTTCAAAGGGATAAATTTATCCTAAATCATTTTTTTTAAACCTAGAGGTCCAGTATTTGTGCCCACACCACTAAGCCCTTAATATGTGCTTGTTAATTCATGCTCAGTCTAGATGACATTCTTTTTTATCATTAAGTAATAAATTTCTGTGTGGTATTAAGCTTTCATATTGTGATATCCAGTCAGAAACAGAGAGAGATTTTTCTGCTCCTCCGAGGACGGTGCTTGCTGACTTTGATATATCATTTATGCATCTCATCCATCATTGATGTGTTACAGCTTTTACACGAGGCACCGACCTTTTGAAAGAAAAAGAAAACTGCATCATCCTGGTCTCTTTCTTGTTGATACTGTTTTCCGAGTACTAGAGACCCTTGTGTTCTGTGGAATTCACTTTGAAGCTCCCTGTCTTTGAAAACAAACGGCAGGAAGGCCCCAAACAACCCAGGCTTTCCTATTTTGTCAAAGAGTCGCGTGCAGTGCGTGTGTCTACTTTTAAATTCTGAAGTGCAAATGTCACGTAATGAAAGTATCAGCACTTGCTTAAACATGGTTAAATATGGAAACTCGGCACAAAGTCGCTGTTTATTTGCAGCCGGTGACAGTGATAAGGGCAGGAGCCCTCCTGATAAGTGGCTTTCAGCCACAGTTAATCGGCTGATGGATGGATTGGTGCAGACTGGTCACAAGGAAGCATCTCATTCTCTGTAATGGACCACGTTTACCCCTCCAGAGGAGGGGGGAGCGAGACCACGTGCTCTGATGATTCCATTATTCTGCCCAGAGCAACCTCTGCTGCTGCTGAGAGGAGGCAAATATCAGGAGACTCTGACCTGAATCAGGGTGGAAACTTAGAGATTCACAGAATGTCACAACTGGAAGAGATCTGGGCCATCATCTTATCCAGCCCCTGTATTTTCAGATGAGGAAATTTCCATGTGAAAAAATATCCCAGCATTTATTAATCAATGCACATGTATTTACTCCCTGCTTAAAACTTACAGCTGGCTGCACATGGCCCGCCAGGCAACTCCTTAGTAAGACATCAAGGCCCTTTATGAACTAGATTCCGCTTCTCTCCCCCCCCACCCCCATCCCTCCTCCTGCCATGCTACCCATCAATGGGGGGGTTCCAGCACCTTGCGCGTCTTGCTTGGGCAACTCCTGTTGAAGCTTTAGAGGCCTGCTTGGATGTCACCTCCACAAAGGCTTCCCTGACTCCTGACGGGACTGAGTACCCTGTGTCATTTCTGTGTGTTTTAGCCATTGCCTATCATATTTGTTTGTTAACTGTCTGTTTCTCCTTCCTGACCAGGAGCTCCTTGAATGTCAGGATATTGTCCCACCCATAACTGTATCCTCAGAGCCTTGCAAGTTGTTTGGCATATAGTAGGTGCTCGTTGAATATCTGTTGACTAAATGGATAGCTCATATTATATACCAAGCCTTGCAGTAGGTACTAGTACAGACACAGTTTCTGTACTGGAGGAAATTAGGTTAATTCATTCCATTTATTCATGACTTTTCCTACATATGACATTTTGCCCAGTTTACCAAATTTGAACAAGTTTGGGAAAAGTACAGAGATACACTTGAAATTCCCAAATTTTCAAACAATGCGTACCAATACTACCACCATTAGAAATCAGGCAAAAACAATCTCGAATAACTTGACCCCCACTAAGCAGTCCCCTCACAAGTGACAGGAAACAAGCTCATATTTGTTGTTCAAAAGAACCACTGTCAGGATAATCCCAGGGCTGGTAATTACTCCCTCTCCTACCTGTTCAGGTGACAGGTAGGAATGAGAAATAAGAGCTCTGTAGAATGTTAGGACTTGACGAGGCTTTGTGATCACCTCACCCAGACAGCCCCCTTCTCTTGCAGAGGAGAAAATGGCAGGCCAAAGAGAAGTGATTGGTTCAAGGTCAAGTAGCAAGTTAGTGGCCACCCTGAGCCTTGGAGTTCCACTGGGCTGCGCTCCTTCTCTGATGAGTCACCCAAATCTCCCATCCCAAATTACTTACCTTCAGACACACATTGGGGGGTGGTAGTAGACATTGGCTCTTTGGGGCTGCCCAACAGCCCTGCTACATGGTAACAGTACTCTGATTTTTACTTGTAAACCTATCCCTCCTAGACATGGGGGAGCTGACCCCTCTCCAGCTTTGGGTGTACATCCCGAGGGACTCAAGTGAATTAGCACATTCCACCCAGCGCTTCGGTTTTCAGTCTGAGTTGAAAGTCATGGGAGTTCCTCATGGGTTCAGACTCAACACAGACAGTCCCTTCTACTGAGCTCTCAGTCTAGTTAGGCAGTCAGAACTCAGGCTGATAAGCCCCCAAAGCTCCTGGCTCATCAGGGATTTCTGATATTGAGGGGGTGGGATCTATGAGCAGAGGCTGCTCTTGGAATATAGGAATGACTTATAAGTGCTGACAGGGCCCCTCTGTGGCTGCTGGAAGATCATGTTAATCAAAGAAAGGTAGCAAAGTCGGGTAGAGACTCTCTTCAAAGTCCAGGTAAGTCCATTTACTGTCCTGTCTCAGCCAGCACAATGGGTTGTTTGATTTCCATTTGCAAGTAATCAGCATTCCCAGCCCTCCAATCAGTCAACTGATTAATTAATTAATTTATATGCAGTTTATTAGTTCATGGTGCCAGGTACCATGTAAAAATGTAAAAAGCTGCTGCTGACCCTCAAATGGCTGTTTGGGTGTACTTGCAGACACTGGACTTCAAACATTTTTCTCAGGCAGTTGATTTTATCTCAGGAAATTTATCCTGAGCATCTACTCTATACCAGGACTCATGAGGGGATGCAGAAATGAGTCAGCTATACTCCTGGTCTTGAGCGGCTCCCTTGTCTAGCTGGGGAGGCATACAGGTAAAAAGAGCTCCTGAGCTTTCATCACAGTCTTCCTGAAGCCAGTGTCCTGGGGTTGAATCTAACAAGAAAACTTCCCTGTCCAAGGTGGCTCTAGCATGTAGTCAATTTTCAAATGTGGAGGAATTTTTTTAAATTGTTTTGAAAAAGAAAAACCTCCCCGGAGGTGAAGGGCTGAGGACCCTTGCTATGATTTCCTGCTGAGACAATTCCAGGTGCCCAGTGTGCATTTTAAAAAAATAAGACTAAGTGATAGTCTGGGGTGCCTCTCTCAGTAGAGCTGCAGTGATGCTAACAAAAGAGATATCCTTCCGGTGAGCCTGGGAAGCTGAAGATGCGGGGCCTGGTGGGAGCCATGGCTCCGCAAATAAGAACCACCACGTCCCCCAGACAAAAACTGTGAACAAAGAGGGCTCTGTGGGAGAACTGCTGGTTGGTTGGTATCCATGTAGTCAGGAGAAGAGTTGAAAGTATGTTTACAAAGTGTGTTTAAAAACTTTCCAGGCACTTTATTAGGTGTGCCACTTTTCAAAAAGCTACCACCTGCCCTAGTTGTGTGGCTGAGTTGGTGAGAGCACTGTCCTGTGCGCCAAAAGGTTGTGGGCCCCATCCCCGGTTGGGGCACCTCCAGGAGGGCAAACGATCAGTGGATCGTTTCTCCCACATCAGTATCTCTCCTCCCCCCCAAAAAGCTACCATCTATCCAAAGCCTTCTGGGTGTTGGGTATTTTATATGTCAGCTGCTTCATTTAATGCTCATTAATTGTCCTGGCAAGTAGGTATGACGCCTGCTTCACGGCCCGGAGACGTTAAGAACCGTGGCAGCAGGCGCGCGGTAAGGAGGGGCGCAGTGGCCAGAGCAGAAATGAGGTAACAGCCCAGCCCTACGGGGAAGCGTCATCACTATTTTATGTGTTCATGGGGGGGGGGGTTATTGTTAAACATGTCAAACATAAATATATATACTATATATATGCAGTTTAAAGAGTTATGGTAAAACCAACTCATGTATTTACCACCCGTTTTGTTTACATTCTCTTGTTCTCTTTGCTTTATTGTCAATACATGTATATATTATTTAGTTTTTCCTGGTTTTATATCATGGGACGATTCATTATATATTCTCTGGTGACTTAAATTCCTTAGCATTCTGTGTTAGCGGCTCATCTGAATTGACTCATGTGGCTGTGGTTCGTTCAATTTTCCTGCTACCTGGCTGGCCAATGTACGAATATGTCACAGTTTATTTATCCATCCCATTGCTGATGGGAACCGGGATTGTTTCTGGCTTTCCTAACGCTGCTGCTATGAACATCCTTGTGTGTATCTGTTGGCGCACACGTGCAAGAGCTTTTCTAGGGCAAATATCTCCAGCGGAGTTGCAAGCTTCCGCTGTATCGTGTGTTCAGCTTGACAACGCCGAAGTGTTTACCAAAGGGCCTGCACTGATTTTCATGCCCATAATCAGTGGATGAGACTTTCCATGGCTCTCCAACCCCTCCATCTTGCTATTGACCAATTTTTCAATTTTTACCATTCTAGTGAGTGTAAAATAGTATTTTATTGTGAGGTCAATTTGCATTTACTGATGACTAATAAGTTTAGGCATATTTTCATCTGTATGGGTATTTCTGTCTACCTATGGAGGCAGTTTCATTTCTCATCAGGGAAGATTTGCTTTTAATCAAAGAGAAAGACTTCTCTCAGTCTGAGAGATTTTACTTTTTTGTGACTTTCAAGGGTAACTCACAGATCAACAGTTTAAGAACAAGGCTCTCAGAGACAAGGCTGTGACTTTAAAAACTGTGAAGACCCCAATGGCTGGACTCACAGGGACAACCTGAATATTGATCTGAAATTTTCAAATGACCTTGGAGAGGGCAGCATGATTTTAGGAGATTTTTCCAGTTAACTTGAGCTGTTCAAAGCAGCTCTGTGCCTGGAATAGAGAATGCGTTAGAATTTTCCAGAGAGCTTTATCTTCTGAAACAGAAAATATAAATGGTGGTATATGTGGGGGGAGGGGGTCAAAGTTATATGGAAATCACCACTTTGGGGGTCTATGAGAACCACATCCTGCCAACTCCCTGCTATGCAAAGGAGCTTTCAGAGGTAATGAGGCAAGTTCCAGAATGTCAAATGCCTGCCTTGCTCTATACTTACGCGAACTCCCATGAACCCTCATCCTGGTCCTCCTGCTGGCAGTGTACATGCTCAGCCCAGGCAGAGATCGTATCTGACATCTCCTTCCAGCCACCTGGGGAAAATTCCACATACAGCAGGCACTTAATGCACTCTGGTAGGACTGAACTGAAGAAAAATGACTCCCTAGGAAGGCAAAAGTGTGCATAGGGCTCTCCCTGTTATCTGTTACTCTGCTTTGACTTGGAGACAGAGTGGCCTGTCTGAGGCTACCGCTCAAGGTTCTCCCCTCTGGGTGGGAAGAGGACACCAGCTTGTACTGAGCCCTCGCCATGTGCCTGGCACTGCAATAGACACCTTACAGCACCGTCTCATTAACCCTCCCAATAACCCTTTGAGATTGGTATTATTAGCCCATTTTACAGATGGAGAAATGGAGGCATTGGGGAACAAGCTCTCCTGAGTGGTTTTCACTTGAAAGGTTTCTAAGATCCCACCTGACCACTCCACCAGCCTGAGACATCTTTACTGAAGTACTGGGAATTCTGATTTTGTGAAGCAGGCTAGAAAGGGAGACACCCTCCAGCCCATCAACCCAAGGATTCATTTGTGAGCTTGACTAACTGATTCCTTGGCAAAGGTAGAACAAGTCTTAAGGGTTGTGTAAGTGGGGCAGACCCAACAGTCACCCCCGCCCCTTCTCCACTGACAGAGCCCACCACCACTCATAAGCTGAGGCCGAAAATTCCTACAACTCGCCTTCACAGCCTCTCTTGTATCTAGGGGTGGCCATGTGACCGGCTCTGGCCAATGAGATGTAAGGAAAGGTCTCCTAGGGGGCTTCTGAATACAATTTCCTCCATGGTAATGAGAGTAACCCTCAAGAAAACTCTCTTTCTCCTTCCAGTTCCTTCATGCTTTGGATGACATCATGTGATGATGGGATATCTTGACTATTTTTGTAATTATGAGCAACCAAATCTATGTGGTTGGCAGAGTGAGTGGATGGATGGAGTGGGTTCTTAGTGACATTATCTGCAGACTTCTTTTTCGGTGAGATGATGAAATGTCTTTATTGTTTTAGGCATTGTTTGTTGTGTATGCCGGAATTGAGTCTTCTGTTCAGCATTCTCAGAAAACATTCTGTCTCTTAAAATTGTGGAGAAGGAAATATAGACAGTGACAAGCCCCGAGTAATAGCATGGTTGGCTGGGGAAACTGAGGGTGGGGAGAGGGCTGCAAGGCCAAGGCGAAGATCAGAGGCCCAGGACACTGAAGCAGAGGATGTCTGAAAAGAAATCTGGACTTAGGTAAGGAGAGACATTTGTAAAGATGATGGTGACAAAGAGAGGCAGGCCACTGCAATAGGGAGAATGTTGTGACCATGAGGTTAGTAAGTGTCCCAATAGGCAGAAAGGAATTTGCTTTTACAGGAAGGAGTAAGTAAAGCTAGAAAGAACCCAGTGTTGGGGAATGGGATGAGTGGGCTGTGTTATGTGACAGTTGATCAGGGAATGTTTTTCCCTGAGGTCAGCTGATTCTCTGGCAGGGTCTTTAAATTACAGAAGAGTTGTTCTATATTCCAGTGCCCAAGAGTGACCAAAATTCAGGAACCTGGAGGAAGAAGAGAAACTTTAGTGAGAATTTTGTGCAGATTGGTCAGTGGGGACAAACAACTCAGCTCATCAAGTACGAGACAAAGAATGGATATGGAGAGTCTGAGTCTGGCCTGGTCACAGGTTAACAAAGGGGTCATTCCTGAGTCTCATTTAAGTCCCATGGGGAAGAATGGTTCCTTGCAATGATCCATTTCCTGGAACACAAAAGGAGGACAGGGGGACATTTCTTAACTGTCATGGTTTTCCAGAAGCACAAGGCAGGGTAAATTCAATATTGTCAAGGAAGAAACTAAAAAGATAAAATCAGACCTCAGGGCAAAGTTGAAGAGGGCACTGATGCATCCAGAAGTACCAGTCCCCTCTTATGTGCCAGGCACTGTGTTAGGGGACCCAGGGACACAGATAACTCAGACATGGCTCTCTTAAGAAGCACAGCAGAGAGGAAAATATATGAACCTGCAGAAGGTCTCCACGACATCTGTGTTCTGCTCTCACATGGCTTTCCATGCACTCAGATTCTATTCTCTTTGGTGACCACCTGAGCCTTGCAAACTGCCAGCCCTGCAGCAGGCCCATATGCTCTGGGCACGTTTGCAAAACCCAAGAGAATCAAAAGCAGAAAAGGGAGCAGTTTTCCAGAACTTGAGCCTCTGGTCTGATGGCTCAAAAGTGTTAGAGGATTAAGTAATTCAATAGCAAAACCCCAAAGAACCCCTTTTAGAGTTGCTGAATCTTGCTTTTACTTTCTTCCTCGGAAGAGCATCTGGAAATCTCACCTGAGTCCTTATATTTCAGCCTAGATGGGGACAAGTACAGAAATTCTCATCATTCAGGCAGGACATAGGACGCCCTGAGAGGTGCATTCACTTTACTTAGGTGACACATCAGATCAATGCTGAAACTCATGAACATCGTGTGGCCTCTTATTCTGGTTTCTGTTTCACCAGGCCTTTTGCTAATGCGCGAGTCATGGCCTCTCGGAAGGTGGCGAGAGGCAGGGGTTGGGATGCAGGGGGCAGAAAACGCAAAGCCAAATGCTGATCCCCAGAAGAGAGATGGGCAATAACATAAAAACTATATTTCAGCGTATTCCACAAAACTGAAGCTAAACCACCCAAGCCCCCTGCCTGATCATTGTCACCACAGGGCAATAACATATACAGCCCTGAGCAAAGCAGTGTGAAGATAGTATCACATACACAAAGCATGGACCTCCACATGGTCATAAGAACAACCTCTGAATATCTCACTCAAAACATTTTTCTAAAAGTTATCACCAGAAACTTCCCAAATTATGCAGACTCCTCCGGGTAATACAGGCATCTGACTTTAAAGAGGACACAGGCTGATTATAATTCTTCTCTCTCTCTCTTTTTTTTTTTAAATCCTCACCTGAGGATATCTTTTCCATTGCTTTTCAGAGAGAGTGGAAGGGGGAGAGAGAAACACTGATGTGCGAGAGACACACTGATTGGCTGCCTCCCACACGTTCCCTGACCAGGGCCAGGGATGGAGCCTGCAACCGAGGTACATGCGCTTGGCTAGAATTGAACCCGGGACCCTTCAGTCCATAGGCTGATGCTCTAGCCACTGAGCCAAACCGGCCAGGGCTATAGTTCTTCTCTTTACACTACACTTTCCCACAGGTCGTGTGGCTGCCTTTACATTCCACGTCTTCCTTCTCTCCTCCTTGTAGTCCACATCACTTCCTCCAGCTCCAGCATCACAGACATCATAGTGGAGGCTGCTAATTATTTCTCAATGCACATTCTCCTCTTCTTCCTTCAGCAGAGCTTTCAAATTTTTGCTGAGGATATAGCTGCTCGGCTAAAAACTACATTTCCCAGCATTCCTTGCAGCTAGTGTGGCCACGTGACTCTTTCCTTGCCAATGGTGTGTGAGTGAAAGTGATGTGTGCAATTTCTGGGAGTATGAGAAAGAAAGGAAGCATGGCCTATTCTTCCTCCACTTCCTTCCTCCTTTCCTCTGTTTGGAACATGGATAATATGGAAGGAGTTGGAGTAGCCTTTCTGGGCCAAGTTTTGAACAGAGGAACAGAGTAGAAGGAGCCTGGGTCCCTGATGTTACTGAGCATAAAAACCTAGACTCCCTAACCTGAACTTTAAGAGAAAAATAAACCTTAATGTAATTTAAGCCAGTGTATGTGGGGGGGCGGGGGATAGTGTTCTCTATTATAGCAGCTTAGCACGTTTCCTAATTTAAGTCATGGATACATCTTTAAAGCCAGCTATGGGCAATACTCAGGATAGAGAATTAATGAGCAACGGTCTAGAAATCAACAAAGAAACTCACACATTTTTTACTTTTGCTGGCCAAGAATCTTTAGGAACTGAAAAATCTAAACGAACATGCCTCATTAGTGACATCTTTTAGCCAAAGAAATGTGGAATGGAGAGGTTCTGAAGGAATGGAAGGATCTGGTTGGAAGACAGCTCTCACTCTCACTTATTAGCTTTTGTGACCTTGGGTAATTTTTAACCCTTTTATCAGTTTCTCTTTTCATCAAATGGATACAATAATTTTTGCCTGGCAATTTTGAGAATCAAATAAGACTATATGTTTAAAGATAACCATAGTAGGAATGAAAGAGCCAGGAGGTCTGGGTGAATTCCATATGCCATCATCTTGCTGGATTGCCTTGGGCAAGTCACTGCATTTCCCCTGCATCCCAGTTCTGCCTCATCTGTCAAATGAGGAAATTTAGACTAGATTTTCTCTGAGGTCTTTTTTTTTTTTTACTTTTTAAATTTATCTTTATTGTTAAGAGTATTACAGGTATACCATTCCCCCTCCCCCAATTGATCCCCTCCACTTCCCTCCCACCCCCTTCCCAGGCCTTCACCCTATTATTAACTGTGTCCATAGGTTGGGTTATACATATAACTTCTTTGGTTAATCTCTTCCCACCCTCCACCCCCTCCTCCCTCTTTCCTCTGAAATATTATCGTCTGTTGCATGCTTCAATGTCTCTGGATCTATTTAGTTCATCAGATTCTTTTGTTCATTAGCTTCTTCTTAAAGAAGACCCTTCAACATTTCCTGTAGTGCTGGTTTGGTGGTGATGAACTCCTTTAGCTTTTCCTTGTCTGAGAAGCTCTTTATCTGACCTTCAGTTCTAAATGATAGCTTTGCTGGGTAGAGCAATCTTGGTTGTAGTTCCATGTTTTTCATCACTTTGAATATTTCTTGCCACTCCCTTCTGGCCTGCAAAGTTTCTGTTGAGAAATCAGGTGACAGTCATATGGGTGCTCCCTTGTAGGTAACTAACTGCTTTTCTCTTGCTGCTTTTAAGATTCTCTCTTTGTCTTTAACCTTTGGAATTTTAATTATGATGTGTCTTGCTATGGGCCTCTTTGGGTTCCTCTTCTTTGGGACCCTTTCTGCTTCCTGGACTTGTAAGTCTATTTCTTTCCGCAGGTAGGAGAAGTTTTCTGTAATTATTTTTTCAAATAGGTTTTCAATTCCTTGGTCTCTTTCTTCCCCTTCTGGCACCCCAATAATACAAATGTTGAGCCTCTTGAAGTTGTCCCAGAGGCTCCTTATACTATTTTCATATTTTTGGATTCTTTTTCCTTTTTGCTCTTCTGGTTGGGTGTTTTTTGTTTCTTCCTGTTCCAAATTGCTGATTTGATTCTCAGCATCCTCTACTCTGCTGTTGATTCCCTGTAAATTATTCTTCATTTCAGTTCCTGTAGCCTTCATTTCAAATTGGTATTTTATTATGTTATCAATTTTCTCAGTTATTTCCCTAACAGTCTGCTTAAACATCCTTATGCACAAAATTCTGAACTCTCCGTTAGCTTGCTTGGATCTATTTCATTTAATTCCTCTTCTAGAGATTTCTTCTGTTCTTTCCTTTGAGACATGTTTCTTTGCCTCCACATTTTGGCTGCTTCCAGGTGTTTGTTTCTATGTATTAGGTAGAGCTGCTATGTCTCCTGGAATTTGTAGAGTGGCTTTGTGTAGTAGATGTCCTGTAGGGACCAGTGGCTCAACCTCCCCAGTCACCTGAGCAGGGCCTTCTAGGTGCTCCCCTGTGTGGGCTGTGTGCACTGTCCTGTTGTGGTTGAGCCTTGGTTGCTGTTGGTGTCCCTGGAAGGAACTGACCCCCATGCCAATCAGCTGTGAGGACCAGCTGCAACTACAGCCAGAGAGCTTCTGTGCTGGAGACACCCCTATGGAGCAGGATTTACTTCGGTGGAGCTTTGGTGTTCACCAAGTGCGCCCCTTGAGTGTGTCACTCGTGGATTTGGTAGGGCTGTAATCCAGCGTGGTCGAGTCTGACCACCAGGTGCACTGTCTCTGGGGCCTCCCCGGAGGTGCAAAGTCAGCCTCTGCCTCTGCCTTGCCCAGGGCCACCCAGCCTGAGCTACACAGCAAACCGTAGTTGGCTGCTACTTGTGCTGGGCTTGGAGGTGCCCAGGAGAGGCCAAGCTATGAGCCAGTGCAGGCTGCTGCTAGTGCCAGGCCTGGGGCCACTTATGGGGCACGCTGAGGCCAGCTGCTGCTTTTTGAGAGATTTTAGGAAAGTCCTAAGCATGAGGCTTGAGAGGCCACTTGCACAGAAAAGCCCCTGGAAATGGCCTGGATGAGCTGCAGGTGGGGAGGGGCGGGGCCTCCGGGAACCACGGGGCGGGGCCAACGGTGTGAGTCAGGGGCTGGAGACTCAAACATGGCGCCTGCCTGTCGGCTGTGTGCGGGGAGGACTCGCCACAGGAGCCATGGCCTCCGCCAGCCCTTCTGCCCGGGAGGAAGCCGCCCCTCCGCCTCTCGCCCGGATCTCAGGCAGGTTAGTTCCTCCCCGAGTGTCCCAGGTCCCTTCCAGCTGCTGCCCGGCGCTGGGCTCAGAGGGAGCGTCCGAGTGAGTCCGTGCTGGGCCCTTTGAGAGGAGCTGCTGGGGCTCCCGCAGCCTCCTCGATCCTCAGCGACAGTCCCGCTGGTTTCACAGCCCGGAGTTGTGGGGACGTCCCTTCCCGGCCTGGAGCCCCGGGCTGGGGGCCTGCTGGGGGGCTGGGACCCCATCCTCCTCCGGGAAACCTCCACCGCCGAGATTCCCTCCTGGGTTTCAACTGCGGCACTGGGTGTGGGCCCACGGCCGCATCTCCGTGGTTCAGCCCCGATCCGCCCGCGTCTGCGCCCCTCCTATCGGTCTCGGTGCTTCTTCAGTTCCCTGGTTGTGGGGCTTCTGTTCAGCCAGATTTCAGGAGGCTCTGAGTGATGGTGGTTCTGTATTTTAGTTGTAATTTTGATGTGGTTGCGGGAGGCGGCGGGTGCAGCTGTTACCTATGCCGCCATCTTGTTTTCCTCTCCTCTGAGGTCTTTTCCTGCTCAGACATTCTATGGTTCAAAAAATCAGGCTATAATATTATGAAGAGAGAATCAAATTTAAAGCAACATGTTGCTGGAGTTGAACTTGGCTGGCTAAGGAACCTAAGTTGATTGTGTGTATCATATCAATTCCGTAGTCAGTTGGGATAGCAGCTTGAGCTAGGCCATGGTGGGAGAATTTACACCACAGAAATTGGCAAATGCTATAAAACAGGGCTCCCCTGCCTCCACAGAGAGCCGTTTGTTAAACATTTACCAGCATACTTACTACAAGGAAAATAAAAAGAAGTGTTTGTATGTCTTGGCACTCAAAGTAGCAAATGTAACTAATAAAGCTTAAGATGAGAATGTACAAGTGTGTGTTTACAGTGAACAGAGGACCAAGGGGGAAGAATTAAAAGTTACCCAACTCCTGGATCCCAGGCGCTCTGGTCCAGCTCTGGGTTGTAGTAAATGGGCCCCTTGTGGCATGAAGGAGTTAATACCTCTCCCTCAGTGACCAACTTACCTGGCCTTGTTGTGCTGTTGTTACCTCAGATGCACCATTTTGTAATTTAATTAAAACCAGAGGCTTGAGCTAATGGGCTAGTGGTTCCTGTTGCCCACCCTGGGTAAAAGTCTAGTCCCTGGGAGCAGGAGGAAAAGGTCTTCTAAGACACCAGCTGATCAGGAGTAGTTGTTAAATTATTCCAGTTAATCCAAACAGAGTAGTTACCTAAGGCCTTGACTCATCTAGCCAAGTGGGACCTGTGGCCTGGAAAATGTTTGCAGATTCTGGACCAGGGGATTACACACTCACTCATCCTCACCATTTAGAGTATCTTCTCCAAAATAGCCCCTTTCCCACCCCAAAAGGAGTCCATAGTTAAATAAGTTTGGGAAACATTGGATTTATCAAAGTAAATGTGTTCTTTGTGGCAGTACTTCTCAGAGATTTTAATAGGCTGAAGTAGTATTTCTCGAACTGTCTGTGGTGATACATCAGATTTTTAAATTTCCCATCAATATCTGGTCCTATTGCCCTCATGTGCAACTTACCTTCGAGTTTGCCAGCACCCCAACCTGAGTCAACCCTATCCAATGAGATGACTTCATGGGTCATGCACTTGGATGTCCTAGCAATGTCCAATTGTCATAACAGTTTCTCATTGCTTAAGGTCAGTTTTTGTACTTGTCACTTGTGGTCCAGTCACAGTCTGGGGCACAGTGTGTGGGTTTCACTCTGAGTTGCACTGTGCTAAGTGCCTAGCTGTCCTCCTCTGAGTGGAGCATGTTCCTATCCCAATAAGTCCTTTCCCCTCTCACTGGGATTCCCAGGGTCGAGCCAGTCATTGAGAACAAAGCGCACCCAGAGCTTCCCTCCAGTCCCCCACATGCTTGTCCATTCAGAAAAGGCAGGGCAGCCTTCAGGTTGGACTTCCATGGAGGCCCCTGAAAGAGGAAGTCCTTCTAAAGACTCTCATTTGGTCTCTGGGGAACAATATACCCATTCCCATCCAAGGCCCCTGACCCGCAGATTAAAGGTCACGTGTGTCTATAAGACTTGGGCAGCCCCTCAGCCAGGCAGAGGCAGCAGGGCCCAAGTCCATCTCTGGGCTCCAGAATTATTTCCCCACAGCCTGACAGGTGGGCTCCAGGGCAAGGCAGCTCTCCCCTCCCTTTCCTTCCCTTCCCCTCTTTCTCTTGTGCCAGTTCTTGTCATGCGTCCTCATTGGAAGTCAAGTGTAAATAAAAGGCTCTGACTACCAGGTCAGGCTGCTGTCAGGGTTTCCCCCTCTCTCTGAAATGCTCACTGTCCCTGCCAACTCTTTATTCTGTACCTGTCAGAGCCGGCCCCCTCCAATCTCTATATGGACAGATTCCCTCCTCCGCGAACACTACTGGTGACCCGAGAAGTTCCTGGAACTGGGCCGTCTCTTTCCCAGCAGAGAGGGTTTTGGTTGGATGTTTTTCCTAACCCTTTCACCGGTCTGTTCTTTAGTGTGAGGAACAATTTATGCATGAGGTGGCCCAGGGCCAGTAATGGGGAAGGAGGTGCTTGAAGGCTCTGTCAGGTAAAGGATGCTAAGATCGCCCCAGCACCCTGTCTCTTGGTACATTCCTCCTGCATGGCCTCTAAACTGGACCAGGTAAGAGTGAGACCCCAGGAAGGTTGGGTGCTAGGTAGACCTGGGTTTTGGAGTGTCCTTTGTGTTAAGTGGGGTTGTCCAGCCAGCACATGAATGGGAAGAGGCAGGTCATTTGTGTAGAAATGACAGTTGATACCATGGAAGTCAGGGTAGAGATCTCGGAGGCAGGCTGTGTGCAGACAGGAGAGGGGCTGAGAGGAAGCAGCAGGAAGAACTCGGAAAGGAGGCTGGGAAGGAGGCACAGGAGGGAGAAGTAGGAAGGAAACTGGGAGGAGACAGAGCCTCATCAAGCCAGGGAGGTGAGAATCAACAGTGTTGTGTTGCCAAGAGATCAAGAAGGTTGAAGATTGGCAAAAGGAAATGGTTGGTAATTAAGGTGGCTCCTGAGCAAGGCAGCCAGGTACAAGCTGCACACCTCCAGGGGGAGCCATCCACACCTTTGTCTGTGGGAATGGTGACCCTGGAGTTGAGTAGTGCTCTGCCTGTGTGGCTACTGGGCACAGCCTTGCTCATGGGACTCTCATCAGCCAAGGGGTGAAGGCAGAAGGCCCATATGAGCTGCTGAGATGAGTGGGAGGTGAGGCAAGATCTGGGGCCAGAGAAGGTGACCCTTGAAAGGGGTCTGGAAGAGTTGAGGGAAAACAATGTATTTTCCACCTGAATTCTATTTGGGGCTTAGAAATTTGAGTATATTTTAGGTAAAGGAAAAAAAATAGCGAGTGGGTGAGATAATAGATAAGGGAGAGCGAAGAAATGGTAATAAATCTATCCATTCAGAAACAAGTATTTATTGCCAGCCCCCTGAGCATTTTTCATCCTTTGCTGGGATGCAGCTAAGAGAGAGAAGGGCTTCCAGCTCTTCAGGAGTCTACGTGATGTTACTGTAAGTGGTGCAATAAGGGGACTGGGCCTGTGGTGGGTGGGGTGGGGTGAGATTTAGAGGTCAGGGCAGGCTTCTCTGAGGAGGTGACCTTGGAGCTGAGACCTGCGTGATGAGAAGGGGCCGCCCTGTGGAGACCAGCGAGAAGAGTGTGCCTGGTGGACAGAACGGCCAGCACAGTGGCTCCAACGTGGGAATTGACCTAAGACGTTTGAGAGGTAGGAAGGAGCCCCTCTGGCTGGAGCACAGAGGTAGAAAGGAATGTGAGACGAGGCTCGAGTAGCAGGCGAGGGCCCGGTCATGTAGGGCCTCTCAGACTATGGAAGAAGTTTCCATGCGAGAGCACAAGAGGCATGTAGGTGTCATTTACCTTCCACTCTAGCTGACTTGTCCTTGAGGATCTCAGCCTAGGAAGCTAAGCTGGCGCAGAGTGAAAAACTGTGGATTGAGTGAAAGGCTCCTTCCAAGTCAAGCCCCCTACTTTCTTGAGTCAAGGAAAGTTTAAATTCATGGCTTCTTGGGAAAGTCTCCGAGTCAGATCTAAGGGCTGGGCATTTTCACAGGCCCTTACAAATGCTGTTTTGGGAGGTGGGGGCATTGAGCGTTTTGGTACTCCTGAGTCACCTCACTGACATAAACATCTGCTGCATGAAAATTTCTAGTGGAGAAAATTAACTTGGATGCCTTCCTGCCTTCCTTTCTGGATCCTGGCATTTCCTTATGGTGTCCCTTCTTCATCCCCTTGCTGCTCAAGCTTCTTCTTGAGTTATCTCGAAAATTGCACCCCTTATTTCCAGCCTCTTCTTCATCCCCATGAAAATGTGTAGTTCCTTAATGCAAATATTAGCAAGAAAGCAATCTGATTGAAAAAATTCATACTAAAGTTCTAATGACCGATAGCACGATCACACTCATGGGGGTATTTGGTTTTATACTAGGAAAGATCTGCACCTGTGTTAGAGCATTTGTTCAGAGCATTTAGGAATGTGGCTGCCAGGGGATATGTATTAGAAAGAGAGGAGGAAGATCTCGGAGCCTTTCCAGACCCCCCAACACCTGCATATGCCCACAGCTGGCTCAGTTTCCATATCTGTAAGGACAGAAATGATAATTCTCCACTTTAATAACTAAAGACTGAAGTAGCTTTGTGGTCTGAAGGAAGGATATGGAGCACAGTGCTCACCACTGTGTCAGAGAAATCCTAAGTCAGCTTCTCTGGGGTTTAAAATAACACCAAAAAAAGAGAGAGAGAGAGAAAGAGAGAGAGAAGGAAACACATTGGACACCTTCTATGTGTATGTTATCTCATTTACTCTTCTCCACACCCCATGATATAGAGGCTATTACTGCCCCCATTTTCCAGATGAAACTGAGGCTCAGGGATGTTACCCAGGGTTACACAGATGGTACCTTAAAGAGCTTGAATTTAAACTCAGGTCTGTCTGAATCTGAAGCTCTAACTTCTCTACGATGCCTCAAGGTTAAAACTCTACCCTACCATGGTGCCAATGGTTCTGGCGGGCGCATTCTGAGAACTAGCTGTCTCCACATTTACCACCTTTATGATTTACTTCCTCTTTCTGGGCCTCAGTTTTCTTACCTGGAAAACAGGGAGATAGACTCAATTATTCCAGGGCTCCTCCCTACCTTGAGAATCACCATGCTAGGGGATCCTCCCTTTGATACACGGCTTATCTGGTCTGCAAATGTCAGCAGTGCCCTGAGCGCTCTGGTACTCAGCTCTTTGGAAAGAGAAGGGCAAGAGGTGGGCCACCTGCGACCAGCATCAGGCCAGATGCTGGAGATGGGATGCCCTGGGTGCCCTCAGCTAAGCCTGGCGGATGGACACTGTGTGCACCTCCTTGTGAGCAGGGCTGAGCCCATGGCTCAGTGAGCACTGGTTTCCTTCACCACCCCCTAGAAGCTGCTCCCAAGGTGGTTGAGAGTGTTGGTGTTTTTCTTCTCTGCTTTTGAAAGCCAGAGGTCAGCGCGAGTGTAACTCTGACAGATGACATCTGCTCCTTGTTTGGAAACACCCTTTTCAAATCCAACCTGAGGTGGGATTAAGAGAACTGCTTGGCTCGTTTTCAGGACTGTCATTCGATGAACATCTCCAAGCTCATTTGAAGGAAGTGACAGAAGAGAGTGAGGTTTCAAATCAGGGAAATTGGCGACAGGCTCTGCTCAAAGTCAGCCTCCCCACCTCTGGCCTGCAGCCCGCAGAAAACAAAAGCTCCAGAGCAGGAAAGTGACACAGCGCCACCTCCCGGCAGCTCCCTGGCCGTGGAGGCCTCTGGCTGAAGCGAGGTCTCCCCAGTTTCCGGGCCTGCCCAAAGCTTGGGGAGGTTATACCTGTCGCCTGGTTCCCAGGAGATGGGGACAGAGGGGTTGTGAAAGCTACATGAGTTCTCAGTTCACGTTGTGTATATATGTGTGTATTCCATGCCCTCATGCAGCCAATTTGAACCGAGTAGGATTAACTTGTTTTATGAGGAGTAACTATCTCCTCCACTTACTATTAGCCAGTTTTTTAGGGCAAGATCATAGTGGTTAGGCTATTCTTCCTGGGGCGGGAGAGCCTGGGTTCAAACCTCGGTTTTGTCCCCCAGTTGCTATGCAATTTTGAGCAAGTTACTTAGCCCCTTTGTGCCTCTGTTTTCTTTCCTATAAATTGAGGATGATCAGAGTGTCAACCACAGAGGGTTTCTGTAGGAACTGAAGGGTTGACACACGTAAAGTGCTTAGCATAGTGCCGGGCCCATGATAAGCACTTGATACACATTAGCTATTATTATTTTATTATTATATTAATAATTACTATCATATCAATAATTATTATTTAATTAAACATAGCTCATATTTCTTTCTTTCTTCTTTACACCCACCTATGAGGCCCATTGCTAACTTCTTATTGGCTTATATGTTCCATGGAGGTGTTTTCAGTTTAAGGAAACTAATGTTCATTTTGTTGAAGTGATCGACCTACAGAAACCCGCACCCTAACTTCACGTACACTCCCTGGCAGAATCTGCGAAAGAGTCCTGTCCTGTTTTGTAAAGCAGGCTGGCAAGGCAGCTGGGCAGTGGATGCTTCAGGGTAACCCTGAGAGCTAGGTGGGCCTGGAAATGTGGTAGGGTCTTTGCATGTTGGGCTGAGATTCAACTCCTGGGGGAATCTTAGTCCTGGATTTCCCCACAGCTGTCTGCGGTGTGCTCCTAGGATGCCGCTGAATCCAGAAGGGGCCCCGTTTCAAGCCTTCCTGCTCCACTTGAACCAGAAGGGTCTCTCAGAATTTCTGTCTTGGGGTCAGACTGGGCTCATTGATCCTGAAGGGAAGTCCTCCCAACCTAGAGAAAAGATGGTGAGGCGACAGGCTGCCAAGATTAGAGGCTGGGCTTTCCGAGAGTCAACCATAAATCAAAGGCTCCAAGGTGACCACATGTCACAGACGCCAGCTCCGGAATCTCTGGGGGGTGCTGGGTTTGATGACAGGAGACCACCTCTCTCCCAGCCCGTCTGCTGCAGGGAAGGCCAGCGTGTGGGCTGCCCATGGCCACTGAGGAAGTTGTCCTGCTGTTTAATGAGGTTTAGCTATCCCTCCAAAGGAGGGTCCGGCCCAAACATCTGTCTCATCAAAGGGGTCGGGGTCTTGGAGACACAAAAGCTTCCCTCAGTGCCTCCATTCTCTGGCCTTTATCGCTGCTCCCAGAACCCCCATTACTGCGCTGGAACAGCCGTGACTTTGCTACTATGCAGGCATCTGGGGAGCACAGCCAGGTTTCAGGGCAAGGAAGGAGAGAGAGAGAGGGTGGGGGTGGGGAAAGCCCCTTGAATCTCCTCAGATTTGCACTTGGCTTCCTCCTGTAGACAGGACTTAGCCGTGACTCACCTGCTTTAGAATGTTTTGATAGCCGATCCCCCAATTCGCTTGAAACCTCCAGTCTCAAGATAATAGCCCAGGGGAACAGGGAAAGAGTTGCCAGGTCTCTGGCCTGACAAATCATCTATCTGTGGGGGACACAGATGACCAAAAGAGCAAACCCCAAACTAGAGATTTGCAGACCAGTGCCCAAGTACCTGAAAGTCATGGGGGATTTTTGCAGAAAATCATGCAGCATTAATGTTTTTTTTAAATTGAATTTATTGGGGTGACATTGGTTTGTAAAACCATACAGATTTCAAGTGTACAATTCAATAAAACATCATCTGCACACTACATCGTGTGCCCATGGCCTAAAGCAGAGTCTCTTTCCGTCCCAATTTTCTTCCCATTTGCCCACCTCCACCTACTCCTCCCCCCTTTCCCTCTGGCTATCACCACACTGTTGTTTGTATCTATGTGTTTTATTTCTATACCTACACCTGTACCTGTACCTGTATCTATATCTATACCTGTATCTGTATCATCTATATGTTTATCTCTACAGATAGATTTTTTTGCTTAAGTTTAGAGGTTTAAATCTATAATCGGTGACTACATCTGGCCATGGGGTCATAGACAGCCCTGGCCATATTCTGCCAATTTATTAGCTGTTTGACTTTGAACTAGTTACTTCACATCTCTGTGTCTCAGTTTCCTCATCTGTAAAAGAGACTAATAATATTGATGTGAGGATTAAATGACAAAAAATGGTGTATTTTATCTTATCTAGAGCTTGACACGTTGTAGACACTTAACCAGTGGTAGCCAAGTAACAAAAGCTTAAGAAAAATGTATCTGAGAAAAAGCTAAATTGAGATACAGGGGTGGGTAAAAGTAGGTGTACAGTTGTGAGTATGCAAAACACAAGAGTTTATTCTTGTATTATTATTTATTGTATTATTTTCTATACAAACAACTATAAACCTACTTTTTATCACCCCTGTATGCTTTTTTATTGAAAATTTTTTAAATTTCTTTTTTTTTCCCTTTTTCTTTTCCTTTTTTTTTTTTTTCTGTAAGTTGAGGCAAGCCTGTCCCTGTTAACGATGGTGGCAGGCTATGGTGTGCAGGCAGTGCAGCAGTGTAGCATAAGATCTTCTCCAGGTGTGACTACAGACCTGACCAACAGCATGTGGATGCTCAGCACACTGGCATGAGTATAAGCAGTGTCATATAAACGGCAAGTTTACAGCCTGGCTTCATCGCACACCAGCTTCCTGACCTTGGGCAGTGATTAAACTCGCAAATCTGGGAACTAACAATATTAATAGTATTTACCTCGAAGGCTTGTAGGGGTGTGTGGGTGAATGTGATTATATACATAAAACACTGAAGACAATGCTGAGCCCAATATAACTGCTCAATTGAAAAGGAAAACAAGGCAGCTATGACTTACGCATGATTTTCAGTCCCACCTATCACTCCACCCCTTTTTTACCCACCCAGTGAAGCAATTTAAATAGTAACATTGCTCTGGGGATAAGCCTGGAAATGCTCAAAATTGTTTAAAATTCATTCACACATATTGCTTTAGTCATTACTAGTAACAAACTATTTGTGAACAACTTCATAACTGATATTTACCAGAAGTCCTCAGATGCAGGTAGGTGCCAGACTTTTCTGCAGGTGCATGAAATCTGTATCAGTTTCCGACTGCTGCTGTAACAAATTACCACAAAGTGGCTAAAGATAACACAGACTTATTGTCTTAAAATGCTGCAGGTCAGAAGAGCAAAATGGGTCTCAGTGGATACTGTGTTCCTTCTAGAAGCTCTATGGGAGAATCATTCTTTGACTTTTCCAGCTTTTAAAGGCTGCCCCACTCCTTGGCTTGTGGTCCCCTTCCATCTTCAAAGCCAGCAGTGGTCAGATGAATGCCATCTTCTCACAATGCCATCCCTCTGGTTCAGGCTTTTCTCCCTCCCTCTTCCCTATTTAAGGCCCCTTATGATTATATCAGACGCACCCTAATCATTCGGGATAATGTGTTTTAAGATCAGGTGATTAACAACTTAAATTCCATTTGTAACCTTAATTCCCCTGTGTTGTGTAATACTGTATAACATATTTCTTGGTTCTGGGAATTAGGATGTGAATGTCTTGGCGGGAGGGGGGCATTATTTCACCTATTACATAGGATTACCTTGAATCTTAATATTAAATTACTTAAAATTCTTTCACACATATTGTCGGTTTAATTATTATCAAATACTGTGATAATGATATTACAACTGATACTGATCAGAAGTCCTCAAATGATGATGGACACCATACTTTTCTTCAGGCTCCATGGAATGTGAAAAAATAAAAAATATAGCAATTTTTTCATAAAGCTAAATTTATTCCAGCAGATGATAGTGGGCTGCTTTGTTTTTAACATCTTTGACAAATATAAAAGTGGATACCTCAGCAAATCAAGAGTCGAGAGCTTTGGGGAGTTCTTTTTGTAATCATGGCAAAATAGACGTAATATAAAATTTACCATTTTAACTACTTTTAACTGTACAGTTCACTAGTGTTAATTTTATTCACATTGTTGTGCAACTAATATTCAGAACTCTTTCATCTTGCAAAACTGAAACTCTATATTCATTAAACAACTCCCCATTTCTCTCTCTCCCCAGCCGCTGGCAACACCATTCTGCTTTCTGTCTCTATGAATTTTACTATTCTGGGTGCCTTATATAAGCGGAATCACATAGTATTTGTGTGGGTATTTTTGTGTGACCATCTTATTTCACTCAGTGTAATGTCCTCAGAGTGCTAAATAAAATACCATGGCAGTTCCTCAAAAAATTAAAAATAGAATGACCATATGATCCAGCAATTCCATGTATACCCAAAAGAATTGAAGGCAGGGCCTCAAAGAAATATTTGTACACCTACATTCATAGCAGCGTTAGTCACAACAGCCAAAAGGTGAAAGCAACCCAAGTGTCCATAGACAGATGAATGGATAAACAAAATGTGACATATACATGTAATAAAAGATGATTCAGTCTTTAAAAGGAAGGGAATTTTGACTCATGATACAGAAAGGCAAAAATGGAAACATAAGTTTAACCTCTTTGACCTGTACTTCTGCCTATTTCCCAAAGGTAACCACAATCACACTTCTTTGTGGGTATGTCCAGAAATTTCCATGCAAATACATTTATGTCATGTATCGTTCTTATTACACAAACGAATTTATACCATACCTACCAGTTCACACTTTATTTCACTTATTCATATATCTTGAAAGTCTTTTCCTGTCAGCACCTGCAGATTGCCCTCCTGAGTCCTTTCCACGATCACATAATATTCCACTGTATGAACGAACTACAATTTAAACAATTCACTACCAGTGGACACTTTGTTGATTTCCAGAGCTTCCCCCACACTCCTGAGTTTATTTTTAATTTTAAAAATGCCGATGATAGAAACTGTACACATGCGATTATGAATGCAGACTCTGCAGCCTGGCTGCTTAGGCTCAAATCCTGGCTCTGGAATGTTGAACTAGTAACTCAACCTTTCTGTGCCTCAGTTTCTTCACCTCAGAAATGGAAATAATAATAATAGCACCTACCTCCTACCGTGATTGTCAGGGTTAAATGAATGAATATATGTGCAGTTCCTAGAACAAAAGGAGTGGCGTGTGTGTCAGCTGTTATTCTACTTCAGTCAACATCCTTGGACAATTTTCTGAGTATTTATGTAGGACAAGGTGTTAGAAGTCAAAGTGCTAAGCCAAAGGGTATGAGTTTTTTCTTTCCACAGACATTTTTTTAAAAGAAATTGTCATTATCAGGGAGAACAAAATCGTTCCTACAAGGTGTGAACTTGGATGTGGCTAAAAAGGGACCAGTTGCCTTCCAAGAGGATCGCAGCAGCACACCGTGGTGCCGGCAAGGCCCCCGGCCCCGGCTTCCTGCACCCCACCGCTTCACCCTGCTCCCCGGCTGCCTCTGTCTTCTCCACCAACACAGCCTCGCCCCTTCCCTCTTTCTGCCCCAGGAGGAGTTGGCAGAGATGAACATGCCAAACCATGCGCTGGACAAGTGCTGGGCACCTCCCACTCTGCCACCGAGGACTCCCCTGTGCGGTACCCACCTCTGCCCCTCCCCACTCACCCACGTCCACAGCAAAAAGCCCCCCCCACCCTCCCCCAGTACCTCCCTCTTCTCTCCAGATTTGATATGATGTCCCTGGTGACCACACCACGGGACTTAACTAAATATGACAACGCACCAAAGCTTATCAAGACCCTATGAAAGGCAACCTCATCTTCTTAGGTCCTCTTGGTCTAGACTTATCTCTGGAAATACAGCTTCATCATTTTTGCTGATTGAAAAGCAATTTATTCTCCTTGTTGAAAGAAAGAAAGAAAGAGAGAGAGAGAGAGAGAGAGAGAGAGAGAGAGAGAGAGAGAAAGAAAAAGAAAGGAAGGAAGGAAGGAAGGAAGGAAGGAAGGAAGGAAGGAAGGAAGGAAGGAAGGAAGGAAGGAAGGAAGGAAGGAAGGAAGGAAGAAAAAGAGACAAGCAATACAGAGGTATGAACCAAGGTCAAAGCAACAGTTTCCTCATCTTATGTTCCCAGAAATAATTATAATTAGCCTCCCCCCTAGGTAAACTGACGCTGCCAGAGGGGTTGCACTTCACCCCTTGTGTAAATAGGCTCCTCAGGCCTGAGAGCAGAGTCTGATGGAGACACTGGGGCTGAGATCCTGAGAGTCCTGCAGATAGACTCACAGGGGAAATGAAAAACCGGGAGCCCCATGCGTGGGTTCCAGTTCCCACTTCACTGAGGTTTCGTCACTGGGTGCACAAACGAATGGGCACACGATCTAACAGACTAATGGACAAGTGAACGAATGAGCATGAACTAAGAAATGAAAGGCTGAAGGAAGGAATGAGTCCACGGGCCAAGGAAGGATTGAAGGCACGAGCCCTTTGGCTGAAGCCTCAGCCTGGGTCCTGGAGCCAGTGCGTGGGTGAAGGGCAGAAGTTGAACAGGACAAATGGAGCTGCCCCATCTGAGATGCCAAGAGGGGAACCAGGCTGGCATTTCGTGAGCATTCCTCCTCTGGAATCCTTCTGGCCTAAGTGTCACTCACTTGCCCCTTTGCCTCTGGGACTGGATTAGAGGGAAGATCAGAGCCCCTCCTGTTGGTACCCAGTAGGAGAGCCCCGCCAGCCCAGCCCCACCGAGTGAGGGAAGGGTCCTAACTCACTCCCTTCCCCCTCTGGGAAGCCACACAGAACTCCAAGTTAATTAAAGCCTCCACTCTGAGAAGAAGGGAATGTTCCATTTGGTAAATTTAGAAACAGCTGGTTAGTTTTACCCATTACTTTTGTGCTAACATCAGTGGAGCTCATTCAACTCTGTCTTTTTATGAAGCTGTCCTTCCAATGCTACCTGATAGCTACTAATTGCTGCAACTACATTTCTGAATTGCAAATTTTCTGCACTGATAAAAACTTTGATTGCCTGTCAGCTACACATAAGGAAAAGATCAGCAGTGCTAAATGAGGGGTTCCACGCTTGGATAATAATGCCTAATGAATTATTCAGGAAAGAATGCTTGAATGAAGCAAACAATTTGAAGGGTTACTAGCAGCCGTAACAGTTCAACAGGCAAAAGAACAAAAGTATCATCCTGAACATTACACTAATGATTAAAAAATGCGTATTAATTCTAGATTTGGAGAAAAAAGAAATGCCAATCTGATTTTAAAGGTTAATCATTATTTTCTCAGTAATGCGCTGATCTCTGGTTGGGGGGGTGATGAAGGGGGAGGACCCTTTACCAATATTTTAGGATGTATAATATTATGACATAATAGAGTCATATAACTTCACACACATCATTTAAAAATTGTAAATTTCAAATTTCATTGGGAAAGATAACACAGAAAACTAACAGCGTGCAGCAGAAGGCTCGCTCGAGAGAACTTTGCTGAGTGCACAGCGGTACCAGCGCCAAGGACCCCCCTCCCCGAAGTGGGGGTCCCAGCAGAAATAGCAAAATGAAATAAGATCTATGTGATTAAACATATGCAAATACATATCATAATTAGTGACTCTTTCTGGTGGAATTTTAATGTGTTTTACATATTTTGCAAGGGCACCGGTGATGCGAACAGGAAATTCTTTCAAGAACTTCTGCCTATTGGGTTTGAAAACCAAGAAAATAAACCAATAAATCAGGTTTAAGCTTCTGTCCGATACTGACACATTTGCTGCTTTCATAAAAAATATATTTCTACCACCCAAAGTGCTAATTTGTTTTGACAGATGCTGTGGAGTTGCCAAATATGAGGGGGTTGGTGATAGGTCTTAGAAACTGAAATGCAAAATAGTATAATTAAAGATGTTAAAAAGTAGGAATGTAACTACTGTGATATTATGATGTATCCGGATATTGAAAAATAGCTCTTCAGGGCTGCAATTAAAAATCTAGGTCACCTGGTGAGCATCTAAAGTGGCCTTGGTATAGCCCCTGTAGAAATTTAAGAGTAGTTTTTAACTATAGGATATGCAGCCAACCACTTAACAGCCTGCACGAAATTTTCTTTTCTATCTCCAAAGCCTGCGGTATTAGTCACCAATTAGTAATTTTATTATAAAGATGTTCAATGTCAAGATAACACTCTTCGTTTGTGGCAGTGATGCCACACGGTGGCTTGGAAGTCTGACTTCAGGAGAAGAGCTGACCATCTGCCAGGGCCTGCGCACTCACAGATGACTAATGTTCTCCCCGGAGGACTGCAGCTCCCTGTGTTTCTGTCGCTGTCTTTTCGATGTCACAAAGCAAGGTTGATAAACACATTCAAGTCACAATTAAAAAACATTTTCACTGACCAGTTGCCACCGATGATATCATCAGACAGCTTGGTCGTTGTTGTAAAAACATGTTTAATGGTGTTGATGTGCAGGCAAGACAGAGCTTCCCTTTATCTGGCCCTTACCTAGCTTGATGATTCCTTAATAACATTCCAGTCACTAGGAGTCTTGCAAGGAAATGCCATTTGGCATAAAACAGGCAGAATGCTGGGATTTTCAGGCTAAGGCCACAGGCTGGAGGATCCATCTAAGTTGGAACTCACAGAACAAGGTGCAAAGTAGGGTTCAAGCCAAAGCCAATCAATGAGCTATTCAACTTTTCCCACCCTTTTGTTGACAAGAAATTCAGCCTAGAATGAAAAGCAGTGCTCTACTTTTTCCTAGTCCTGACAAAATCACATTATCCAGCTGCAACTCCTATAAGCATTACACGAAGGTCATGATACTTAGCTTAAAACAAGAGTTATGTAACTCCACTTTGTTCTGAATAATGGGGGAGAAGATGATAGATGGAGTGGCTACTCACATTTATTTACCTCCATGTCGAACGCTGTTGAAGTATTATGCACTGAATCGCTACAATGACCTTTTAAAGTACCATTTTCTCTATTTTACAGATGAAAATATTCATGCTTAGAAAAGTTAAGTTACCTGCCCAAGACCACACAATGGTGGAACTAGGATTTGAACCCAAGTCTTTCTGATGTCAAGGTCTAGGCACTTTATCACTCAGCAAGACACGTTTAGGTTTGTAAAGAAGGCTGCTAGAGTTGGAAGAGGTCTCAGAAATCATCTAGTTCCTCATTGTGCAGAGAGGAAACAGACTCAGTGGCCTGGCTGGGACTCATTCTCCCTTCCACGAAGCTTCTTAAAGTGGACCATACACGGACTGGACGCTAGGTGGCCCTGCCCATGTGCAGTCTCAGGATTTCCTGGGCTTTGCCCAGTCCTGCCTGGGAGTTTACACTTCCCTCCATGGTCCCAGCATTCTTGGGACTCTGAGTTCTGGGACACAGCGCAGGTGTTGTGTCATACGCCTACACTTTTCAGCCATAATGTTCTTGCAATAATATCCACTGCAAAGTGAACTGGAAGTGTCCGTGGAGAGCAATGACCACAACTCATGGGTGGGCATGACTCATGGATAAGTCTCTGAGGGTGGAGTCTCCATGGTCTTTCCTCTCAGAGCAAAATGAAATTTTTTATTTTATTTTTGTTAAAAATATTACAGATGTCCCTTTTTCTCCCCAATGACCCATTCCACCCCATTCCTTCCCCCTCCCCAGTCCCTCTCCCCACCATTGTCCATGTCCTTGGGTTGTGCATATATGCACATAAATTCTTTGGTTACTCTCTCCCCCTCCACCCACCCGCCCTCCTCCATCCCTCTGACATCCGTCAGTCTCATCTATGCTTCCATGTCATTGAATCTATTCTGTTCATCAGTTTATTAAGTTCTTTAGATTCCACATATAAGCGAGATGATGTGATATTTGTCTTTCACTGCCTGGCTTATTTCACTTAGCATAATATTCTCCAGGTCCATCCATATTGTCCCAAAGGGTACGAGATCCTTCTTCTTTACAGCTGCGTAGTATTCCATGGTGTGAATGTCTCACAGCTTTTTTATCCACTCAGCTACTGATGGGCACTTGGGTTGTTTCCAGATCTTAGCTATTGTAAACTGTGCTGCTATGAACATTGGGGTACATATATTCTTCCTAATTAATGTTTTAGGATCCTTAGGATACATTCCTAGGAGTGGAATCACTGGGTCAAGTGGCAGCTCCATTTCTAATTTTTTGAGGAACCTCCACACTGTTTTCCATAGTGTTGCCCAGTCTGCATTCCCACCAGCAGTGTACTAGGCTCCCCTTTCTCCACACCCTCGCCAGCACATGTCGGTTGTTGATTTGTTGATGGAGCCATTCTCACAGGTGTGAAGTGATACCTCATTGTGGTTTTAATTTGCATCTCTGATGATCAGCAACGTCGAGCATTTTCTCATGTGTCTCTTGGCCATCCATATGTCCTCTTTGGAGAAGTGTCTATTTAAGTCCTTTGCCCATATCTTAATCGGGTTGTTTGTCTTCCTCTTGCGAAATGAAATTAAATGTGCTATCCAGTAAGGGGAGGATGTGGGTCTAATAAGACGCCCTTAAGGGAGCTTGGTCTACAGTAGAGCGCTCTGCAGAGATCAGAAGCTGCATTGTGTGAGCAGAGTGCTGGATTTCAGTCTGGAGTCCTGGTCCTATCACTAAATGACTGAGTGATTTTAGGCAAGTCAACTAGCTGCTCTGAGCTCCAGTTTTCCCCTCTAAAATGACCCATCCACCTGGTCTACACTTTGTCCAAGATCATTCAAGCCTGGATGCCCAGGAACAAGATCTTTCTAGACTTTCCCAGCAGAAGATTCTGTTTCAGGTTCCCATTTCTGATACTGAGGGGTGTCTTCCTGTCAACTGGAAATTCCAGAGGAAAAAGCAAAATGTGACCTTTCTTTCTAGTAAGATGACTTCATCTAAGCTGCTTGCTTTGGAGTTCTGAGCTTTATTTTAGCATGAGGATCTCAGAAGCAATCTTGAACAGTGCTCAGAGCTTTCTGAGAAACATTAGGCCAAATAAAACACTAATTCCTTAATATTCAACTCAAAACTTTGCTTTATTCAAGGCAGATTTTATTGTTGGCATACAGTTGGTGGTAGAGGTGAAGGTGCGGCGGGTGTGAGATGTGATGGGGAGGCCAAAAGAGGCAAAAAGAATCAAGGGAGAAACAAGAGGCTAAAGGAAACTGAGCCCAGATGGGTCCTTACTTTCTCTATGTAAATATATGATTGCACCACACTGCCATCAATAGTGACTAACATTTACTGTATCCCCCCTGCATGCCTGGCATATGCTAAACACTTTACATGTATTAACTATTTAATCCTCACGGCAACTTATTGAGTTAGGAAATGCTATTAACCTTCCTTCTACGACTGAGAGAATGGAAGGCCAGAGGTGCTGATAAACGTTCCCAAATTCTCAGTTAGTACGTGGCAGTTAGTTAGTTAGTTAGTTAGTTAGTTAGTTAGTTAGTTCATTCGTTCTAGGCAGTTTGGCTCTAGAACCCAGATTGTAACCATTAGGCTCTACAGTCTTCAGTCCAGTAATAGTCACAGGGCCTGATTCTGGTGTAGAATCCCCTTCATTACACACACACACACACACACACACACACACACACACACACACAGAGTAATTCCTCAACCGTATTCAAGGCCCAACCACAACCAGGCTTAGAGAAGTGAAGGGTGTGTCCCTTTTAATGACATAATAGAATTTGTGTCATAAAGAGCTGGGTCTTCAGCTAGGTCAGTTTGTACTTGGTAGGACTGGACCCACCAATGCAAGTGAGTTGCCAAATTTCAAGAGTTCCTTTTCCCTGTGGAATAATGTTTCATTACCCTTCAGGAAATGACAGGTCCTTAGAAGAATGCTTTTTTAAAAGCTCATTAACACAGGAGCCCAGTTCGGCTCCAGGGTTCTGCATTGCTCTAACCTCCCAGGACCACCTGGTTCTCTCCAGACATGCAGCTTGTGCAGCCACAAGGCTTCAGTGGGGTGGAGAGCTGTCTGTTAAAATGCTAAATTGACTGCCACCCACCCAGTCCATTTCTGCGTGTAGGGGGATTTGAACCTAAGCTGGGCGAGTGAATTAACCCCGCGCCCTCTTGGCCCCTCGGCCCTCTAGGCAAGCCATGAATCAAATGGCATCTCGCTCATGCTAAGAGGCCGCGGGCTGTCATGCCATTGTGCTTCGCTCAGGGTAAGAGGGCCCTGGAGACGATATAATGAGCCAGGGCTCCCAGGGCAGGGGAGCCACACCACTGAGTGTCCTCAGCAACACGGCCACCATGGAAGCAACACATGTACTGGCATGTTGCTGGGCAAATAACAAGATTTTTTTTATTTGTGTAATGAAGGATTATGTCTAAACTCACCAGTGACTAGCAGGAGATTGTCAACACCCAGGTGGCCACTTTCCTAAGAAGCCGAGTGAGCCCTTCTGCTGTTGAGCGCACAGGGGGAGTTTTCCGAGTGGAAATGTTCCCTCATTACTGCCCTGCCACAGAAAATAAACAGGGGAGGCGTTCAGGAGCAGATAAGGCCATTACTAGAGAACCATGGAGAACTCATTTGACCCCTTCTGACTGTGACTCCACAGGAGGAAGGGAAAAAAGGAAAAGAAACTACCTTCTTGCCAAGGAAAGAACTTGTGGGCAAAGTGTTACCCTCCAGGCTTCATGGCTGATCCGGAGGAAATGTCCGTTTCCCTTACCCTTCAAGGTGCCAACCCCTGAGCAGAGAGGACTAGTTAGAAACTAACAAGTTCCATTCACTGGAGGGAGTGAAGGTCAGCCTGGGGATCTCCTGGGATTTTTCTCTTCCTCCCAGCCTGCCACCCCCTTTCAATGACTTTATTCATTTTCAACAAATATTGAGTGCCCTCTTTGTGTTGACTCTTTGTTAGGCATGAAGATAAAATGGTTAAAAACAACCCACAGACATAAGTCTAGGAAGTGGTAGAAAGTCTAGAAACTTTTATATCTTTGTGAAGCCTCAGTGTCCTCATGTATATCATGAAGATAGTATTTACTTAAATAAAAATGAAAGAACTATTTCTAAGATCGTTCCTCATTTGTGAAGTTGCTGAAGATACCCAGCATTAAAATATGAGCCACTTGCAAGACATCAATTAATCCCAGTCGGATGGAAGGGTCCAGAAATCAGAATGGCAGCAGTTCTGAAGAAAGAGATTTAGGATGGAAAGCTACAAAATCAGATTCCCAAGGTCTCATTCCTGAATCACACAAATTTCCATCAGTATCCTCCGGTGCTGCCAACATTTATTTTTAATACAAAATGCCCGGGCCTCAGATTAAATGCTATTATTATGAGTTGCAAACATGCAATCTTTTCCAAGCAATTTATACTGCAGAGGTATTACTGATTATTGACTACCTTAAGCTGAGCCAAGACCAGTCATAAAATTAAGCCCTTGCAAAAGAGGCAGTGAAAGACCTTCATGCCTTCTCTCTCTCTCTCTTTCTCCCTCTCTCTCTCTTTTTAAACCTGATGGTATTAGAGCTAAGAAACCAGTAATGTCTAAGCTTGGCCATATCAGTTACCTTTCCTTTCATCAACTAAGGAGACTCTCTTTAATAAAAAACAGCTAAATGAGAGTGGAAAATAGAGTAAAATCCTCATGCAATGTTTAAAATAGGGTTAAAAAATTCAGTCACATAAAATGTGAGGATGCATATTGTGAGGTTAAGGAAATGACTGGGATGAATTTGCTATAGAGGCTGGAAGCAAAAGTGCTGTATCCAAACTCACTTTATTCATTGGGCATGCTCCCTCATTATTTAATAATAGGTAAGCCCTCACGCGGGAGTTCTCAGATATGAGCTAGGTTGAAATAGATGTCTTAGGCCTTAAGACCTCAGTAGGGTCTTTCTCCAAAAATCTAAATCTTGCATTTAAAAGCTTAACATTGTGCCTATTGAATGCACTTGGCAAATTAGCCATTAATATTATGGCTGTTGTTGATACAGCAAGTCATCCATAAAAGCTGGGTTGAGCCATGTGTCCTCAGTAAGACTTGCAAAATCTAAACCCAAACTGCTGTAATGTACAAATCAACAAGTTCATGTCATGGATCTGAATTTGGTGCAGAGCTCGCAGAGATCAAGTTCAAGGTGTTTTCTCTCAGATGCCTGCACGCCTTCAGCAGGACTTCTCTCTGCTGGGGGCTGACAGCTCTTTAGTTTCTTCTCCAGAAGGAGCCCCGTGCATGTGGGGCTGAGGTTGACACAAGAGACAGAACTGAAGGCTCTTTGCACCGATTCTGCTGCTCCAGGGAACCAGGAAGGCTCTCTCTCTCTCATTTTAAAACTCCACCACAGAACTGATTGTCAGCGTAAGAGCAGCAAATCGTGCTTGTGCAGATTTTAGGAAAAAGGGAATCTGGAAATGAGTTAGCATCACACAGGATATTGTCAGAAAGCCTTGCTCCACAGCTAACTTCAAATGCCATGAGGTGTCATCCACGGTCTCTTCCTCCAAAGCTCGGATATTGGCACAGATCTCCCGGAGGCGGCTGGTGGGCTCGGGCGTGGTCACTGTGATATTGAGCTGCTTCTCTCCTGCCCTTGATGCTGCTAGAAGGGTGGGAATAGAACTATGAGCGGTGCAACCTTTCCCATTGTTCTCAGCCAAGCTCATTTCTCTCTGTCCCTGTGCAACCCAGATATGCTCGGAGATACAGGAATTGGACCGCAGCCATCTCTATGGCCTGTGACGGTCTCAAGTTCTTGGCACAATGTCTGCTAATTCCAAGGGCTTCTGTTCAGTGGCCCAGCTCCTCAATCCACATGTGCTGGTTTTATTTTATCCGTGAATCCCACCTTCCACCCCACTCACCACCATGCAGGCCTACACTTCAGCTCCTTCACCTGTCTCTGTGAGAAGCTCTGATTCAAGTACAGTGGTTATAAGGGGGTGATGGGAGTGGCATTGTGAAACACCCTGCATTCTCTCTTCCCTCCTCCTTTCTACTCCTCACCTCCTCCTTCTTGGATTGACCCCAGGAGGATCCAAATTCCTCTCCTCTCTCACACCGAAGCCTCAGCCCCAGCCAGCGCACCCACCTGGGGCCCCGCCCCAAGAGAGCTCATCAAGCCATTCCTTCTGACAAATCCTCTGGTTTCCCTTAGAGGAATCCTGAAGAGCAAAGTTTCCCCAGCTCACCCTCAGAAGGAGGTCTTTCCCTTGAGGTGCCTTTGTCACATCTACAAGTAGCCCCCAGGAGGCCACCTCCCAGGCCTCTGTATGCCTGGTCATGTCTGCGTCTGCAGCTGATCCTCACATGGCCGAGCCAGCCCCTGGGACTTCACCCTGGAAACAGGTGGATTTGTGAGGGTATTTTGGGAAGGTAAGAAAGCTTTAAAAAAGTTTTAATGAACAAACAAAAACCTTCAACAACTGTATATTGATGAATATTTACTCTAAAAAGAAACAAGCTCTTAAAAGCTCCTAGACAGAGTCTCAAGCTCTGCCCCCACCCCCATTCCCCAACATACCTGTTCCCAGGACTAAAGAATTCAGGTGCCCCAAAGGACACATTTTCCCAGTGCTGAGGGGGAAAAAAATCCTTGGAAAAATCAGGACAACTGACTATGCTTGTGTGGATATTAGAAAGGAAAGGGGCCCAGCCGGGCGTGGCTCAGTGGTTGAGCATCCACCTGGGATCCAGGCGATCAGGGTTCGATTCCCAGTCAGGGCACATGCCCAGGTTGCGGGCTCGATCTCCAGTCGGGGGTGTGCAGGAGGCGGCCGATCAATAACTCTCTCATCATTGATGTTTCTATCTCTCTCTCTCCTCTGCCTTCCTCTCTCTGAAATCAATAAAGATATATTTTTTAAAAAAAAAGAAAGGAAAGGGGGAAATGTCCCTGCCTGGAACTAGTGGATCCAAGCTCCTCTTTTCAACCCTATTTGTTTGCGTTTTAGGAGCTGAGGTTCTCTCTCCAGGTGAGCTGACTGGATTTGGTTCCAAATCAGCTGGTCCACGCCTGCCTTCTTTCTGTGGGCTTCACTGCAGACTTCTCTAGTGCTTCCCATGAACACATTTAATTGGCCATGTGTCAGCTCAATTGCTGAGCTGATCTAAGTCATGATGAATCTTTCCTGCTCTTTGCCCCCGGCCCCAGCTTGCCACATAATTCTGTATCATCAGCACTCACCATGAATTTACATTTGTTCTTTTTTTTCTGGGTCATTTATAAAGCTAGAGGCAGAAAGAACCTGAGATATTGATTTGGAGCAACCATGTTTTAGCCTTTCCACTCTGCTGTTGAATATTCATAACAGCAGCAGACATGTAGTTAGTTGTGGGATTTCTGGATGGAAAAGGGGGTCACAGTCAAGAGATACTTTAGAGACAGATTTGATGGTTTGATGGGGAAGCTGTTGAGAGAAAGAGATCTCTGATGATTGTTGTTTGAACAACAATTGCAAGGTAATTCCATCAGCTATGAAGGTGGGGATCAGGTAGAGAAAGAGAGAGGTCCATCATGAGTTCAGTTTTGAAAATGTTGATTTTTGAGAGGCTACCCAGGAAGAAGTTGGATAACAGATGTGCAGCTCGGATGCAAAGACTGGGCTGGATGCAGAAATTTGGGAGTCATCAGGATGGAGCCATGGGAGTAGAGGAACTTGTCCAGGGTTTTGTAAAGGGTGCTCAGGGATATGAATGACAGGTCACCTTCATCATTTCTAGCAGGCTGTCGCAGCAACTGAGATGTGTGACTTTTATGTACCCATGAGCAAGAAGCCTGTTTCTACTCTGCGACGTGTAAGGCAGAGGGCATATCCTTTTGTATTTTTAAATTCTCTCCAAAAGAAAACCCACTGTGCAACGCATGATCAAGCAATGCAGATGAATGAAATGGTGTTTGAGAGCTGCAGGAGAGGGCTAACATGCACTCTTACAGCAAAATTGCCCAAACATCTTGCAGGTGTCCTTCCTTGGTCACCTTTTCTCCAACCATCACCGGTGGCCTTTCTCCATAAAATGCTCAGTCGGTCCTTCGTTGTCCTAAACAATTCAGCTCTGGTTTCCATTTTGCACATTTTTTTCAGTAAAGCAAAAGCCCTGCAGTTAACCTGGCCCACTTCCCTGTAGGGAAATATAAGGCCAAGAGTATTGATGTAGTGTGGGTGCCTTTGCTCCCCCTCTCCCATGAGAGTCTTGATCTACTTGCTGGCATGTCTCACCTAGTCCCTCACCCCTGCATCTCACACGAGAGACGGCTGGTCCTTTCTTTGGTGACTCCAGCAAGGAGCTGTGGGAAGTAAAAAGCCTTTTTACTCCTGATTGGGCAGTCACGATGGCAAGCCCCTTCAGGTGGGGCATCAGACAGTCCTACATTTAAAAGGCTCTTGGTGTTACCGTCCTCAGGAGCTTCCCCGTGGCTCTCCCCTCCTCCAGGTCCCGTCCCCTTTTCACCTGTGGGGATCCTCTTTCTGCCTCCTCCTCTCGCCTCTTTCCCAGCTTTTCTTTGTTCCTGGGCTCAAAATCCCTCAAAATTCTTTACTCTGCAGAGCAATTTGGTTCTATTGGTGCCACTCCTGTGCCACAGGACAGTATGTAAAGAGCTGCTGCACAAAGCAGTGTGAATGGCTTTTTCTCCTCTGAGGGGAAAGCATCCAGCTATAGGTTTGAGTTAACAGAAATCCATCCAAACAACAAGTAAGAACTCGCAGATTTCCTTCAACTCACGAATTCTCCATGCCCCAGAAGAAGAGTTCCTCTTCCTTTCCACCCCTTAATCTTAATTTCATCCCCTCCCATACCCTCTATAAAGGTCGGAACTAAAGCCCGTGCTTTCATAGGGGCGAGTGAAAGAACTGGCTCTCAGTCCTCTGTGTTGGAGAGGTTGGAAGTCCATTCCTCAAACAGCAAAACTGAGGCTCAGAGATTATCAAATAATGGCTCAAATTCACACCTGGAAAAAGGGGGGGCGCAGGGCGCTGAACAGGCCTGTCTGACTCCACAACTCTTCCATCTCACCACAGTCTCCCCTAGATGGAAAGCACCCTTAAATGAAGGGTTCATGCTTCATCCTTTCTGCTGTTTTGCCCAGCAGCATTTTCATCTGTGTGCTGCTATGATCGTTTCTGTTGACCTGGCTGGGGATGCTCCTTGGCAGGATGCCTATCTGAGAGTCTGTTTAGCTGCTTACTGTGGTAATTTTTTAAGCTCTTGGCTTTTATTGGGCTCTCTTCAATCATTGACTTGGACCTTTTAAATCCTCATGTCAGCTATAAAAAAGAATTCACAATACTGTACCCTTTATATAAAGTTCAGAAACATGTGAAACAAAATAGTATGTTCAAGGACATATCTGTAATAGAACTATAAAGAAAAGAAGGGCTGTGCAAGTTAGCAATTGCCACAAAAATGTTGTATATGGAATCATCTCAGACCAGTGTCTGGAAGCCACAGTCATTTATTTTCAGGGACCTGGGGGTTGACTGGTCTAGGCTGGGCTCGGCTGGGTGACTCAGCTCTGCTCTACACCTTTCAGCTGTCTCCTCGACTGGCATGTTAGTCCAGGCATGTTCTTTTTATGTTGATGATGTGACCACATACTAAACCCAACAAGCTCATGGGAGGCCTGCATGGCAGCCTCGCAAACCTAAAGTAACCACATAGCATGGCCTGAAATTAAAACTTTCTAACTAAAAGTGAGTCGTGGTGGGCAGTCATGTCCTAAGCCAGTATCTTCCTTGACAAAGGTCAATCTTTACCTTAACTGAGCTTGTCTATTGTCTTTTTGCACCTACGATGGCATATTTTTGAAATGTCAGGGTAATTTCCTTTATCCAGACCCCTCAGGACACAATCTCCCACCAGAGCAGGAGACCAGAGCCCCTCATTGTTATCTCTCTGTGCTGTAAATGTTCATTGTTTACTATCCTGCACCCACCAATGTAAAAGAAATATTTGTCTCTTCATTTAACTCTTTATCCAGCCTCAGAGATTTCCCTGCTTTGCTTTCTCCCGCCTCCCTAACCCACCACCAGTGAATGTCATGTAACCCTCCTTATGCCTTCTTCTTTTATTCTAATGTATAAAATAAACTGCAAAGCTGCCATTCTCCTGAGCATTTGCTCAATCCCTTGAGATTTTGCTTCCCATTAATTGTTGTCAGTTTGACTCAAATAAAATAAAAGTTCTCTACAGGTTTGGATGTTTCCTATGTCGACGATGATAAGAGGTGCAAAAAAGCAAGTGGAACATGGGAGAGCTACTGAGGCCCATGCATGGAACTGACACATCATTTCTGCTTCCTTCCATTGACCAAAGAAAGTAACGTGGCCAACATTTTTTTTAAAAAGCAGGAAAATATGCCCTCACCACAGTGGGAGGAGGGCTCGGCAAGGTTATATAGAAAAAGGTGTGGCTACAGAGAGAGGAGAAGAATTGAGTCTGGCAATGTCACCTATCACAATAGACAAAATTCAGGATAGTGTTTACTCCTGGGGTGGGGGCGGGGCAGGGATTTTCACAACCAGCCTGTGACCCACAGGGGCTGCCATGAATTTGTTAATGTTATGGTCCTTAAGCTGGCTCGTAAGTTCGTGGCTGTTTAATACCTTCCTCTTTATAGCTGATATATTATAAAATACTGGTTAGTAGTTTTTTCAGATTACTGGGATCAGACAGATAACAAAAGTTACAATGCTGAAAGTCTCAGATTGGGTACTATTTCAGCTTCACTTTTTAAATTTGTGCTTCTCTTTCTTAATTTCCAATTTTCTGCTTTTGTTTACTCTCACTTGCCAATATAAATAATGATTTGGTTATCCAACATCTGGACATTAATATCATATCATCTACATGCATATTTATAATCTTAGTACACTGCTCACACTTTTTAAAAAATTCAGCCTTTACATTCTAACACAGTTCATTTTCCTCAGTCCCTTTCGATGTAAACTCATCTAAAACCACAAATTGTTGTCCTGGCAGTTATTAGTCTGGATTGATTAGGTTTGATCTCTGGGTTAATTTCACATGTAATCATATTATAGTTAGTCACACCTAGTGGCTCTATTAATTCAGATGTATTTGCACTCCCTTACCTATTAATTACAGCCACCTCTGAAAACTGATTGGGTCTCAGCTACCAAAGAAAAGCAATCCCCATATATCAGGGAACAAATTACTGCCTCCCACACTAGGAGAACTTGGTTGACTTGGAGGTTCTGTAGGAATATTATTGATGAGATCTTTATTCTCTACCTTCCTTGCAGATGAATGGTGCACCTGCTAAATGAACCAGAAATACCCAGGCCAGGGCCGCATAGACTGGTAGAAATCGCTTCACCATGATCTGGGAAGGAAGCAGTGGGAGAGGCACCTATATAACATCAATGCAGTTTTATTTGTAAGAATTTAAAAATATGTCTTTGGTTGACTTCCACTCCACACAACTTATCCATCTTTCTCTTTGGTTTTGAAGATGTTCACTGAGTAACTAAATTTGGGAATAAGTTGGATAGAAAGTCTGAGACTTGATCTGCACTTAATCAGCAAAACACAGGGCCCACACTCAAAGCTTGAACTGCCTGCTGCCCACATCCTAGCCAAAGCCCTGCTGAGAGAAGCACTGTTTAGGGAGGACTATTTGAAGGTCTTGTGGTTCCAGCTATTCCTCCATAAAGTTTATCTTTAATTTCTGCATTCAGGGACCATCAGAACCACACCTACATGGCCCTTCAAAGCACTGTTTTTACCAAGGTTCAATTTTGTGTTACGTTGCCAGCTCGTCTTGTGAAATGAAAACTGCATTGAATTTACTGTAGGAAGAGTTTTGTAGAGGACATTACAATCTACATTTCTTAGTAGAGGAGGCCTTGCACACGAAAATTCTGTTTGTTCTAAGCTCTGAGAATAGCTCAGCATCTTCTGAGCAACTCAGTATATCCTCATAGAAAATTGGAATCATATAAAGGATTGTGTTTCCCTTTTCACTCTGGCCAATAGGAAGCTCATAGTTCGTTTCGAAGCTCAACTGCAGTAACTGTTTAGGATGTTACCATCTGCACTCCTGCATTTTAACTCTCTTCTCCATTTTCACTATTTAATTTTTGCTTTTTATCTCATTTTAGTTTTTTTTTGCTAATGGTTTTTAGTTTTTGCTAATACCCAATTTTATTGCACATCTAACATTGGAGAACACAATAGGATGTGAATAAATAATAAACATGAAGAGGAACTTTGAAGACATTAACTACAAACATTTGTAAGCATGGATGAAGAGCCGTATGGCTAGGGAGTTAGGCTGGGCCCCCAGCAGGCTGACTGGATGTATACGACCGCCTCAATCTTCACCACCATGCAAAGGCAGAATCATTACCTTCTCAACAGGTAGCAAAGCCCTGTTCCCCTGCCTCCAAAGCCTGAGGCTTTTATTTCCTCTGTCCTGTTGCTGTTGCCCTTCCTTACCCACAAACTCCAGGAAATCCCTGGGGGAAAATTTAAGGCACAGCATCAAGGTACTCTCTGTGCTTGCTCTCAGGCCACCTCCACCAAGTCTCTTCTCAGTTCCTCTTCTCCATGAGCAGCACCTGGAGGTAGATCTGGGCGGGTCTTGCCTACATGGCTGCAGGTGCCCCTGGAAGCTTTGGAAGGAACAGGGAATAAAGTGCAGTGGAATAGCTACTCCAATATGCTCTGATACATTCCATTTAATTCAGCTTACATTTGCTGAGACACAGGGCTGGGCGCTGCAGGGTGATGCACAGAGGAGACAAGGCTGGACCTCCAGGAGCTGTGGGACCAATAGTATTGTCTATTAGATTCCAACTTTCCACTCTTTTTTAGCATTGGAAACTCTTTGTCCAGCAGAATCTTACAGATTCATCTTAAGGGACTAGGCTTTCGGGCCTGCCCGACCGGATGTCCTTTTGCCTCAATCTCTTTCACCTCTGGTGGAACCCTGGGGTTCCTCGGAGAACAGTCTGAAAAACATTAATATGGCAGCACCTAGTGGTTAACTGTCTGGGTTTGAATCATGACTCTAACTCACTAGTGTTTGATCTTGAGGAAGTTACTTAACTTCTTAGACTGCAGTTTCTTCATGCTTAAAATGGTGACAAAAATTGTACCTACTTCATTGGAGTTGTTGTGACGTTTAAATGAGCTAATGTATAAAAAGTATTGGACACATTGATTTAATAGAGCCACTTAGCCAATAAGTGACGAGCACTAATTAGTCCTATTAAGGACTTACTGCCACTAGCCATTTCAATGAACAAAAAGAGTTTCTGAGTTCAGTAAATGAGGGAGTTTGAGCCAACCTGCAAGTCAAGTACCCACAAATTTGAGATCTTTTAAAAAATCACCAAAAAATTACATTTGGAGTTTTCAAAAAACAATGAAACCCATTTCTGGATAAAATTGTGTCAAAGTGATCTTCGGCAGGCCATTTGACCCCACAAGCTGCTGTTCCCTTTTCTGAAGAATGGAGTTTTGAGAGGTTCAGACAAGGCCTTAATGTGCCAAGCATCCTTCGAGCCGTTTGTCAAAAAGCCCTGAGGAGCCCTTGGCACCTAGTGGGCGTCAGTAAATATTTGTTGCATCTGAATTCTCTCCATCTGGGAAGCTCTCCAAAGTCCTGGAATCCCCAGCTCTCCCAACAAGCGGGTCAGAAAAGCAACTTAAAGGGTTCATATTAATGTCCATTTTTCTACTTTTCCCCAGAAAAACCACTTACAAAGCTGCCAACTTTCTCATTTGGCTCTTTCTGGCCTGGTTGCATCTTATTAAGGGTGACTTCATTCGTCAGCATAAGGAAGACTCCATTCTGTCAACAGGAGAGAAAGGGCTGGGCCTACAGTCACAGAGCAATGGGAGGGGCGTGAAGAAAAGGAAGGGAAACAACCACAGGACACATTTAATTAATCAAGAGCCGCAGTGGTTAACTCTGGGTTTTCTGGAGGCCCAGGATTCCCAAGCAGCCCTTCATTCTTGTATTACCAGCCCTCTCTCCGCCCCCAACCGGCTGATCACTGGATGGTGAGGAAGCAGGTGCTAGTTCATAAAGCCTGTTCATTCATTCATTCAACTACTCATTCATTCATAACTATTTCTTGAGTGCCTATTATGACCTGGGAGCAAATACTGAGCAAAAATGTAGGCCTATTCCCTGTCTTCCTAGAGCTTAGAGTTTGGGGAGCACACAAATCAATCAACTGGTCTTAGGCATGATTAGGGTCTCGGTGCTGTTCAGGGAAATGACACCTGGTCTGAGAGCTGAAGGAACCACTGGAGGAAGTGGGGGTGGGGGTGGAGGTGGGGAGGTTTGGGGGAAGGTTTAAAAGGACATCCTATGCAAAGGCCCAACAAAAGGGAGAACTTTTTTTTGGACCATAAAAAAACAGTATCAAGAAAGTTCACTTGCTTTTTGGTGGGACCCTTAGGCTGGGCACACGCTGGTCTCCATGGAGAGCCAAACCGGCAGGAGTCAGTTAACTTGGGTTCCAGTCCTGGTCCCGTCAGTGGTCTGTTCCTTCTTGGACCTCAGTTTTCCAGCTGTAAAATGGGACTAAGACCCTTCTTGCAGCTCTGTGGTAGGGTAAATACAATGTGTCGTCGTCACCCGATGGGCAGAGCAGATGCGTCGGTGTCAGCCCCCCTCTCCCACTGGGCGGGGGCCGCCGGGGATGGGGCGCGGAGCTGCGATCCAGGGCGCGCTTCCCAGGCTGGAAACTGGCATCCTCAGCGGGCTCGAGGTCGTCCCCTCCGCCCGCCCGCTCGCCCGCCCGCAACATATGCGCGGAGGAAAGTGCTACGAACGCCAAACGGCCGCCCCCCGCCGGCGCCATCTGCCAGGCGCGCAGCCCCCGCCCCCCTAAACCCGGCAGCTGCGCCCACCCCTCGGCCTCGCTGCGCGTCCCGATCGCAGCCCTGACCGCTCCAGGGGCCGCGCCGGCCCAGGGCAGACCACCCCCGGGTGGCGGGTGGAGGGCTGGGGACTGCGCGGAGAGGGAGCCCTGGAAAGGCCACGAGGCTGGTCCGGGGCCAGCCCGTTCGCCTTTGCTGGAGAGACGCTTGCTGGTCTCCAGCCAGGCTGAGGCTTGTTTGACACGCCCTGCGCGGACACCCCAGAAGAGCATCCATACCAGGCTCCAGAGAGCCTGGATTCTAATGTCCACTCTACAACTAACTAGCTGTGTGCTCCTGCGCCAAGTCACTTGACCTCTCCAGGCGTCTGTTTTGCATTCTGCAAAATGGGCATATTAAGACCTGTCCCCTAGGATTGCTGAAGGATTAAATAGGAAGTCCTGCGTAAAGCTAGCTATTCATTTTATTCAAAACCCGCCTTCCTGGGGCTTGATGGTTACTTGCTGGATTTTGTAGGCCCTTAAAATTGTACCTTGCTGCCGCATCCCTGCCATCACCCTGTTCTCCAGGCTCTGATGAAGAGGCTGGAAGATGTGCTGCTTTGGAGACCGTTTCCCATCAGTGAGTGGCCCTGGCACTGGGGGATTCCTAGATTCCCCACCCTCTCCTGGCCATGAATGAGATTCTCTTTGCAAATGGCTCTTGATGATTGCCCCGAAACAGCGCTTTGTTACTGTCCACCAAAGGCCAGTCCAAAGAGTGGCTGGTATGAGGACAGAGTGACCACAAAAGGTGGACTGAGAGCAGGGGGAGAGAAAATGAAAAAACTCAAAGTGGGTAGGGGCTGCATGCATCTCCTTGAAAATGGACCATTCCAAGATTTTACCTAATGCAAAGGTAATCGGAGGCATGGGTTTTAGCTAAAATTCTGTCACTGGTTAGCTATGTTACTTTAGGCAGTCGAGTTAATAAATGTTCCCTGAGCCCTTACTGTGTGCGAGGCAGTATGCTAGGCGGTGGGATTACAAAGGCGAAGAAAACCTGGACCCCTCTTCTCAGAGTTTCTAGTCCGGTGGGGATCAGACAAGCACGGTGCCTAGGTGAAGAGTGCCACAGGTCCCCAAAGGGAGGTTTGTCAACAATCTAGGGGTTTAGGGCAAGTCACCGAGCCCCACTGTGCCTCATTTTCCCTACCTGAGGTTCGGGCTAGTACTATCCACTTGGAAGGTTTATGATAACTCGAAGTGGATCCCCTCTTCACCTCCAGAGCCTAACCTCGAACCCTGACCCCAAAAATCCAGCACATTCTGCCTTCCTTTAGCAACCAAGTAGCTGCCACGATCCTTCAAGACTGATGGGAGGAAAACATGAGAAAGCACAACGTACGGAAAGCCATCGTATGGCTCAAGAGCGGCTTCTCATTGCTACAAGCACTGATGTCAGAGGCTACCCCGTGCTCCGTGGCACCTGGATCCTAAACAACCTGAATAGATGATGATGGGACAGGGGGAGGTGGAGGGGAAGGGGACACCGCAGTGGAAGGGGAGGACTTGCGTCTTCTTTTGGAAAAAAATACGTGATTTAACAAATGTGTTTTAAGCATATACCCTGGGCTGGGCGGTGAACAGAACAAAGGCCTTGCTCTCGGGAACTTACCCTTCCCAGTGGTGTTCTGAGTGCCGTCGAGAATCCGAACAACACGAGGTGGTGGGTGGTGAGTGCTCCGAAGGACACGCAAGAATAAAGGTTTAGGGAGCCACGCGAGTGCTGATTTACGTGGCAGGTAAGCACATTAATCTTCATGTTCTGAGAATTTTTGGTCTGAATCTAACCTTCCTTTTGAAGTGAAGCAAATTATTAATATCTAATTCTAGGTAACATTCAGTTCACCCCAACCTTTTTTTTTTTTTTTTTTTTGGGAAATGATCTTATATTAGATTATATAGGCAAAATGAACACTTAAAAATTGCCCTTAATCTCATTCAGATTCAACCAATGCAACGTGTTGCATATTTTGTTTAAAAGGGATCATAGCGTACTGTGTTGTAATAATATTCCATGATAAACTTTCCTTACCGTTAGACGTATTTCTGTAACACCGTTTTCAATAACTCTGTATTATTTTATTGTATCTGTGTATCATAATTTAATCAACTGATCTATGATTGAGCACCTATGTGGTAGATATCCCATTTTTCACTAGTTTAAATTATGCCATGAAGAACCTCTAAATATTTACCGCATCCTTAATTCGTTTCATGTTCACGGGGCCATCGTTGTCTTCCCGGGAACTCTCTCAGGACACAGGAGCAGAGAAATAAGATGGTGCTCCTGGGGGGAGGAGGTGGCATCTTTTGGGGCCAAGGTCCTGCAAGACAGGTAACCCACTGCTTTAAGTTTGGGGCTGCTTACAGTTTAGGTCCAGTACCCAGAATTATTTTGCTCTAGGGAAGGTCAACCTGTTTTATGTGTCAATTCACTCATTGTCTTTATTAAATTACTTATCTGATATGATTTAAGGGACCCAGAAGTCCCACCACTTATAGTTAGTGTGGCCTGGAGCAATTGCTCCCGGTTTCTGAGGCTCGGTGTCCTCCTTCATGAGCTGGGCATGTTAATAACACCTGCCTTGGGGGGTTATTGCAAGGAGTAAATGAGGCGGTATGCACGGACGTGCTGTGCTGAAGGAGGCTGACGCCTTATTCACAGTAGATGATAAATGCCAGACCCTCGCTAAGCACTTTGCATATTTAATCCTCAAGAGATCTCAGGGGGCGTAGATATTATTATTCCTAATTTATAGATTTGGAAACCCAGGCTAGACAGGCTACATAATCTGCTCAAGAAACAGAACTGGTATTCACACCCAGATCTATCTGAATTCAAAGTCCATGCCTTAAGAAACCACTCCATTCTGCCTCCCAGACACATGTAACTTGGGAAACCACTGCCACCCAAATATTCTGCTAGTATTAGTAGCAAGTATAGGTGAGACTCTGATACAGTTTGCCCTGGGCACTGACATTTCCAAGATAAGAGCTGGAGGTGGTGCAGCAAAATTAGGATGGGGATCCCACAGCAGGAGGTCTCAGGCACTATAGAATTTAGGGAGACCCCTTTGTGTAGTATGCTTTTCATGGCTCTTTCCCTCAAGGAACACACATTCTGCCAAGGTGGGTAAGTCAGGATGAGCTCTGATGTCAGCAGCTACCCTGACACAACCAACCCCTCTGATCGCTGAGCCATTTGCTGAGAGTCCATCATGCAAGGTTTAGTCAATCAACAATTATTTATTGAATGCCTACTGTATGTCAGGTGCTATTCTGCTATTCTAGGAACTAGCGATATAGTAGTAAAGGACATAGAAATAGCTTCTCAGCCAAGGAGCCTGAAGACACCAGCCCTTTTTTATGAAGGATTTTCCCTCAGGACCCCCAATGTCTATTCTGGCAATTTGGCTTCCATCAGAGCCCCGGGAAATCCATCCGATGTACCTATGTATGTCATAATTCCATCTGTGGACCAAATTCCAGTCCTTTCTCTCAAAGACACCTTGGCTGTCACTAAACTTGGCTTAAAATCATGGATGCTAGAGCCATACTGCCTGGGTTCAAGTCCTGACCCTGGTTCCCTCTAGTTACTGACCTTGGACAAACTACTGAATCATTCATGCCTTGGTTACCTTATTTGCAAAATGGGATAATAATAATAATAGTCAACGCATCTAAGTGCTTACCATATGCCGGGTGCTGTTCTAAGTGCTTCCGACGTGTTAACTTAAGATTCTCACAACAATTCTATGAAGTAGGCACCAGTAATACGCCATTTTACAGACAGGAAACTGAGCCACAGAAATGTCAAGTAATTGTCAATTATGGAACCGATTTTATGAGGTTGCTTAAGGATTGAAATGAGGGACATAGAAAGTGGTCAATGATTGTTATTGTTAATGATAATTTTAAATAAAAAAGTAGACAAATATCAACTATGAGGAAAAGCACAAAGAAAAATCTAGAAGGAAATATATTAAAACACTAACAGGGCTTGTCTCAGGATAGTGAGATGATTATAGGTGACATTTTTAATACTTATTTAGACTTTTATAAAAGCATTCCAAATACAGGGTGGGGCAAAAGTAGATTTACAGTTGTGAGTACATGAAACAGAGTTTATGCTTGTGTTATTATTTGTTAATTATTGTATTATTTTCTATACAAACAACTGTAAACCTACGTTTGCCTCATCCTGTATTTTACTATTGGTATGCATTTGTTTAATACTCTGGGTAAAAATGATGCTAAAAATGCTGGGAGAAAATAAACCAGAAAGTTTCTACTCTGGCCCAATATTTCCACAGGCCACTTCCTATTGGTCCTGGTGACAACGTTGCAGTCTCCTCCTTAAGGGTGTGGGGCTGTGTGGGCGCTCCCAAGGCCAGCTGACTTGGTGACCCCCATTCCCGGGGGGAGGAGAGGGGCTCGGGCAACATTCACTTCCCCAGTGAATCACAGATCCCATTACTCACTTAGCTTCATTATATCTTTAATTATGACCTTTTAGTCTGAGTGAAAAAGAAGTATAATTTTACTTTAAGAGATATGCCAGGCCTACGCTCCCAACATTTCCAGGTTTCATGGAAATTGCAGGGATCATAGAAATTTAACCTGATAATTACTTCAATATTTCAAGGCACACAGTTTTACTCTCTTAGAATAATTATGGGTTGTTGTTTTCCTCCCAAATTCTTTTATTTCTCCGTTATTACAGGTTATTCTCATTTCTGTTGTGTATGCTGAGAGGCATAGACAAATGCAGGGTGCCTTATACAGACAAGTCCATAGCAACCTGTTGTTAAAATATGTTCCTCTTTAATTTTCTCCTGTTATTATATCTCTTAGACTATAAGTTTTATGTGGGCAAGGAAAACATGTATTTGGTTCACTCTACCCCCAGTGCCAAAAACAGAAATTAGTACACAGTAGACATGCAATAAGTATTTGTTGAATGAATACCTGAATGAATATATTCGGAAGCAGTTATACTAGTTGAATTTGTATGTTATAAAGCAACCGTAATGTCCTCAAGCTTGGGTTGAGTGCCTACGCTGGAAAGGCAGCAGAGGTCCACAACGCCACAGTGAAACCGCTGGAGCCAGAGGGGCTTCAGAATTTCCAAGTTTTATAAAGGGTATCTTATCTAACTCCCCAGCAGTGATTGGGGAGCACCCTATGATTAAACAAACAAATGGATATATTTTGCTTCGAAAATGTATGAATATACACATTAAGTGGGACAAGTAAAAACTATAAATAATCTCGTCATTTCAGGCGAGGTTTTGGTGCTAAATAATCCAGGCCAGGTCCAATTCTGCTGTCAAATGACTTAGAAGAACTTTGGGGTGTTAGGAGTTTGGCGTTGCAAGGAAGGACCTGGGACCTTTACACCCCAGTGCTTTGGAGCTGGCATTACTCCATCTGGGTCTGCCACTTACTGGGTATAATCTTGGGCAAGTTATTTATATTCTTTGCCTCCATTTTTCTCATCTATATGTAAGAATGATAATGGCCTAACACACAGGGCTGTTATGAGGATTTAGAAGAGTTAATATAAAAATGTGACCCCTAGTAAGTGCTCAATAAACATTAGCTATTCACATATGACCTCGTTTCATGATGCAAACAAACAGCTTGTGAGACATAGATTATTTTGGTCATTTGGTCATTTGAAACAGGGAGCTGGGCACGCTAAGAGCAGGCCTGAAGTACACAATAGGACACAATGACAGGTCAAGGATTTGAGGCTCCAGCTAGAGCATCCCGCTGCACCAGCTTGCCTAAATCCTTGTAGCCATTCAAGATTCCTTTTGTCAGCTGTTCCCCTCTGCTTTCCCCTCTCCAGCACAGAATTTTTGAGGGGAAAAACTAAAAGCCCAGGAAAACTGGAAAGTGTTTAGATGTGCATTTTATTTGCAGGCTCCCTCTCTCTCTCTCTCCTCTCTCCTTATTTCTGTTTTCGTTGAAAAGCAAGAGGCGAAAGAACTTGGCACCATTTCCATCGTGTGGATTCTTCTGGGTTTCTCAAATGCTGCGCTGCCTGCGAAGCCGGGATTCGTGCTTACCTCCGCTCTTCGCGCGGGCGGCGCGGCCCGGGCCCGGGAAGCAGGCTGCTGGGCGGCGGGGGGCGTGCTGAGCTGCACCCGGGCCACAGCTGGGGCTGCCCTTGTCAGAGCGCCAGCCCGGCCCGGCTGCTCCCGCCCGCTCCCCGGCCCTCGCCCATCTGCTGCACAATTCATAAAGTGCTGAAGATCACAAACATCTGAACCTATTATAGGTAACATACTTCAATTACATTCCGATCGTGGGCTGGCTTCCCTCAAGCCTGGGGCCGGGATCCAATCCTCCCCACAGAACAGGCGCTGATATCTAGGTAGTTCTGTCGTTTGGCTTGTGCCTAGGAAGAAGCCATTCCCCCGTATGCTGCTTGCTGACTTCAAGCCCTCTCTTGGGGACTTACTGTGTTTATTTGTTGTTTGTTTTCTCCATTATGAAACAAGCGATCTGTTAGTTGAAATGACCCTTCACTCTCCTGAGGGTTATCTTGTCCTGATTGTTGGTTTACATCCTGCAAATTGTGACCACTTTCCCAAGGACATTAGGAATTAACTGCCAACACGTCCTCAGTCTGCTGCTCCCACGTGTGCCTGCCTTTGCCCTCCCAGAGAGCTCTGGGCAGCGCCCGGGGGGTGGCTCCCCAAGCTTGGGGAGCCCACAGGTGGGTTCAGTTAGACGCCCGGAGAGGACGGCACCTCAGCCTGTTCTAAGGTACTTCCACTTCTCTTTTCTACTGAACTTGCAAACAAGAGGTTAAAAGATACACACACACACACACCCCAATGCTCAGCTGAGCCTGAGGCAAAGAAAAATTCAGTAATACCAGTGCTGCCTTTATTTTAAACTTTGATATTTTGGGCATCATGGAATTTTTGCATTAATTTTTATTTTTTTTAAATGGCATCAAACCCCGATCTATGTTGATTACCGAGTTTTCTGGCACTGCCTTAAATTCGATGCCCTGATACACGCCCAACAGGGAGCGAGGAAGCTGGAGATTTTATCCAACTGCTCTCTCTCGTTGGTGTAGGTGCTCAGGGAGCATGAATTCACCCCAACCTGCCCTGTGTGCAGGTTAGACAGGCGCCGGCGGCATCCCCTGCAAGGTCCGTCTTGGACCAATCACTGTGGCCACAGAAGTATAATTGGCAGTCCTTTCCAGAAACTACGGGCTTTGAAGGAGCAATTCTTGCAGTTGTATTCTGAGCTGCCCTGGGAGTCGTGAATACCTGACATAGCCTTCTCTTGGATGTCACGAGCCAGTGCGTTCTTACGTGTTTTTTTCTTAAGATTAAGTTGTGCCTCTGTCTCCTGAAACCAGAGTCCTTAGACTCTTATAGGTGGATGGCTGAGGACCCTGGGGCTCTTCCAGCTTGTTAGGGTTGGGGAAAGGGATTGGAGGGCCAGTAGGGTGTTCTTATGCCTCAGGGCTCTACCTCTTCAACTTGTGGTGGAGGCTGGGGAAAATTTGGGGGGCTTCACAGACACTCACACTAATTAGGACTAAGGATAGCAACAACCTTAGATTTGCATGGCACTTTATGGTTGAAAATCACTTTCACGCTCCTATTTTTTTCATCAATAAGGGTGAGAGGTGCAGATAAGCCAAGCTGTAGGACCCCCACTTCACAGATGAGTAAACTGAGGCTTCAAGAGGCCAGCAACCCATCTACTGCCAAGTGGTAGCAGAGCACCTCATCTTTTACTTCAGCAACTCAAACCAACTCACAGAGAACTGGACCTACCTTAAAGCAGACCGATTTCCTTTTCTTCCGTTAAAGTAAACTTTCATTTATTGGTCCCGTTCCTTGAATTCTGTAAGGAGTAACAGGCGATTGTTGGTGCTTCTCAGGAACAGGGACCTCATCTCTGTTGCCTCCAAATCTGCAGCTCCAGCCCAGTTCCTGGCAGGGATAGGTTCTCAGTTGATGTTTGTTGAATTGGATCAATACTAAGGAAGGAGCAACTCAGAACCTTCCGGCACCAGGGGGTGTTGAACATTTAGAGGCAAGACTGGAACGATAAGAACAGGTATGCCATCCGTTTATTGAACATACACTGTGCCAAGTGCTTGACAGGCACTGCACCTGTTCAGTAGATGTTGACCCTGTTGTACAGATCAGGAAAGTGACGTTCAGAAGGATGAAGGATCTGGCCAGTGGCAGGGCTGAGATCACAAGTCTGCCTGGCTTCCCAGCCCGTGTTCCGAAACCCACATGCTCTGTCCCCTCGGGAGCTTCACTGAGTCACATGGCAGTTCAATGTGACAGAATGGCCTGGTCTTACTTACGGAGTTTCTTTTCCTCTCCTGCCCTCCAGGAGGGCTCCGGGTTATTTCCCACTTGGGCACACAAAATCTAGAGCAAAATGGGAAGAGGAGACGTGCCAGGAATCCCAGGGTTAGGGTGGGTCTGAGGCACTTGGGGAAAGTCTGGAGGGAGATTGTCTAAGAGAGTTTAGGATGCGAGGCAACTAGGGGAAGGAAAGGGGTACAAGAGTGTTGCTGGGAAGCTTCTGAATTAGGTTCCCGTGGATTTAGTTGACATGTCCAGTTATTTCTGGCATACTTGGAAGATGCATCTTTAAATGCCAAAGTACTTGGAACTAAAGTATGTAGGCCAAGGTGTCACAGGAAGGTGAGCTGAGCTGATTGGGAGGTGGCGGCAGAGGCTGGGCAGCCCCTTGGTGGGGATGTTGCTCTCAGCACTGACTGGAGGGGGGCCAGACCACCAAAGCTTTCTGATTTCGTGTGTCTCCGAATCTCCCACCCTGGAGGCAGCCCTGTTGCTTTGCTCATCCCTGCCACATGTGGTCCCTCTCCTGCCTTATCAGATGTTCATCAGTCGCCACCTCCCACCCCATCTTAATGATTTGCAATGATCCGTGATAGACACACAAACAACTCTGCTGCTTGAAATCCCCCCATCAGGCAAATACAGAATTATTCACATATTTCTTACAAATTTTTCATGGAGCGAGTTGGTGATGAAATGACTCTCAAATGCTTTCCCCATTTTACACTGAGGATCCTGCCCTTCCCTTTAATGTGTGTGTGTCTTCATGCCTCAGCTACACCGAGCATTCTCCTTTCCTGTTTATGTTTATTTTGGAAGCAAAATGTGTTTACAAAATCAGCTAAAAAGTGTTAATGATCAGTTTCCAGAATACTAATGTGAATCCAAATTACTTTCGCATGAATCAAGACAAATTAAAAAATGCCATTTGATCATAAACTGTTTTAAGTTTGTGTTATAAGTAGCGAAGCAAATCTGAAGATAAGCCTTTTTTTTAAAGAGCAGTTTAAAGCAACCTTTCTGGTGGCATGAAGAAGCTCAGAGTAAAGTGTCCTTGTATAGTACTGGGGTGGAGGGTCTGAGGGGAGGAAATAAGTCAACTTTGGGGCATTCACATAGGGAATGTACTAGGGGACATGTCCCCAACCACCCAGGGGAAAAGATTGTAATTGTCAAAAATAGGGCTGAGTTGTGAAACTTACACAATTTTCATCTGTCTTGTTTATTATTATTTCTTTGATGTCTAGAACCTTATAGGTGCTCAACAATAGGTGCAGAATAGATGAGTAAATAAAATCGCTATATAAATGATAAAATTTATTTTCTCTGAGCCAATATAAAATTATGAAGTTCATGGCAAGATAGAATAGAACATCATAGAGAAACTGCCAATTTCATATTTAGATAATATGCCCCTTCTTGTGCCCACTACCCCATGTGGGTGACCCAGGAAAATTGCTCCTGGCCTTGGGGGTTTCTGATGGTCTGAGACACAGGGACTGTGTCGGCTTAAGAATGGCCTTTGAAGCGTCACACTGCTGTCCACCTGAATTGTCCTGAACACACTTTTTTCAGAGGCTCCATACTACCGGTGCAGAGGTGGAGACCTGTGGGGTGACCCTGTGCCCCTTCTGGGCTGTTGGAGGGCATCTTCTCTTGGGTCAGATGATCTAAGGCTGTGGTTTTCCAGGGTTTCCTGGGGTCTGGTGAGAAGACAGGATGGGGGTCGGGGGGGTAAAGCAAGGCTGGGCTGGCCTATTGGAGAGACTTCCACCCCCCTCCCAAGCATTCCTGACATACTAGGTTTTAAGGTAAGATTTTGTCTTATTAAAGTCTGCAGGTGCTCGTTAAAAAGGGGGGGAGGTAAATACCTGTCTACAAAGGAGCTGGCAAAGGGTAAGGCCAGGGGTCTGGATCCAGCTCCCCAAGGAACTGCCTGCCTCTGAGTTAGTGAGTGTAGGGGTGTAAAGCAGTGCCTTCGTCAAAAACGATACAGCTCCAGATTCTCCAGGCCATTTTGCACAAACTTTCCACGTGTCTATTTTAAACTCCCCATGTCTGTATCACGGGTTTGGTTCCAGCTCAGAAAGACATTTGGAAGTGGAGGAAGTTGGACTTCCAGTGTTCTGAATGTCCCTCTTTCCAGGCCGCCAAGGGCACTTTGGCTCTTGGCACCCAGAGCACCGTCCGATAAGCCCACTCATAACAACGCTGACATAGCCCAACTCTGTGCCTTAAAGGGTTAAGTAGTGGTTTCAGAGAGAGAAGAAAGCCTGGGGATCTGCCCATTGGGAAAAATGGGGCTGAGAAGCCTGGGGGATGGGAACTCTTCCAGGAAGCCCTGGCAACCAGGACTTGCTCCCAGTCCCTGACTCATTACTAGCCCTAGGTGAGAAAGACCTCAGGCTTTCCTGGATGCCACAGTGACACAATTGTCCCTCCTCAGCCCTCTAAAGCCAGCACAATATGAAGGGAAACAGCATTGAACTCATGTGGACTTGGATCACATCCCATCTCTGGCTGGAGTCTGTCACCCTGAGGTGCTCCTGAGCTGCGGTTTTCTTCACCTGTGCAAATGCTTACCTCCCACTGGGTTACTAAAAAAATCAGAGCTAACATCTGAAAAGTTTTGACACATAGTAGGTAATCAGTAAATCATAGCTATTACCATTATAGTTTACTGTCTCCACACTACTTTGAAGGGACTTCCATCTAGGATCTTATTTCTAATGAGGAGGCATTTTGATTTTTTAAGTAAAATCTATACCATGTTAGATGGGTTGGGTGCTCTAGAGAAAAATAAAGCCAGAAAGAGGGATCAAAGTGCTGGGGAGGGGAGGTGGTTGAGGGAAAGCCCCACTTGTGGTCATAGAATGAGAAAGAGTTTCTTGCACAAATTCCCTCTCCCTACTTCACCAAAGAGACTTGACTGCCCAATAAAGACAAGATAGGGAGGCAGAGCATGAAGAGACTCACAAATGCTCTCCTGCGGAGGTAGCTGGGGTGTTGTTGTCACATGGGACTTGGGGCCTTAAGTTTTAGTCCTAGTTTGTCATTCGTAGAGAGAAGTCTTGATCAAGTCATTGCACCCCTGTCTGACTTTATTTCCCTGCCTGGAAATTGGAGATAATAATCTCTATCTCCTGTATAGGAGCCGGAGAGGCTTTCTCATCTCAGATTAACAAGCAAGGGTCAGGGAGTGACCATTGAAAGCTGCTATCCCAGGAGGTAAAACAATGGAAGATACAAAGGAAATACATAGCCCATTCCCTCCTCCTTCTTGAACTCACACACACACACACACTCACTCTCTCTCTCTCTCTCTCTCTCTCTCTCTCTCTCTCTCTCTCTCTCTGTCTCCCTGTCTCTCTCTGAAGTTGTCGGGGACTGTAGGTATTGTCCTCTGAAATGAAAGCCATGGTCCAGTAGGGGCACCTCCATCAAAAAGGCCTGACTCACCATGTCCCCTAAAGGTGCTGCCTTGATTTGTGGCTTTAAGCATTGTCCAGGCTCTGAGGGGCCACTGACTGGTTGCAAGTTGCTGACAGGGGAATGCTTGGTCCTGAGCTGTATATATTTACTGTGCCATATAAATAATAAACACTAACAACTCACTTCATCCCTCACGATTTCCCCATCCATTTCCTGGCCATTTCTGGACCTTTCATCACATAGCAGATTGGGTTGCTGACTTTTATTGCCTGCTGCTCATGCAGGAAGAGAAATCATTGTTGTCTCGTAAATCACTAGCCTTCTTTTTTCTCTCATGGAAAAGTTATTCCAATTCAGCCTAAATTTCCAGCCACTAGGAAGTGTTTAAATAAATCATCCTCCATCCATTTGATGAAATTACACAACCATTAAGAATCATGATTTTGAAAGCAATTCAACAATACAAGGGGGAAAATGTGCACCTCATAATGTTAGGTGAAAAAAGCAATCTGGAAAACCATACATCCAGCATGAGCCAATTTTGCCCATGCATTTCTATGTAGATTTACATGTGTGCATTGGAAAGATGGCCAGAAAATGCTTGAAATGTTTTCTCAGGGAGGGTTGCATGTGATTTTTATTTCCTGCATTTTTCAGTTTTACCAGTGTCCTTTTAAAAATCTGGACACAGGGTAATTTCTTTATTTAAACATAGTATTTTTGAATAACATTTTAATTAATTTACTTTTCAATGTTATTCTCCTGTTCAAAACAGTTCAAATTGTTCGAATATGTATAAACAATAAAAAACACCAGCACTGAGCCTGCCTGACAGACAGTTGCCAATGGTGAGATCAGAGGGAAGCGTTGCTGGCAGTGAAATTAGCACCATGAGGCTCACTCTTGCTTAGATGCCCCTCTTCAGGCTCTTTGTTTCGTTTTGTTTGTCCCCCCTCTAAATATGAAGCGTTCTATCCACACACACTCTACCCAGACACATGAAGTGTATTTTCTCTTCTCAGAAATTACATCCACCTAAGAAATTACCCTAATGAAAGCCCCATCACTCACAAAAACTACTGCTGGGGAGGAGGGGGGCAATTTTATTTAGCTAATTTTTAACAAATCTCAAATGGTACCCACATCTCCCGAAGCCCGGAGGAAGGGTAATCAAGTCAAGCCCCATTGACTAGGAGGATAGTGAACTGTGGAAAATGACTTCTCAGCGCTGCACAGGGCCACCGCTCCATTTCAATAACACGTTCATTATTCAGATGCTCAGCCTTCTTACAGGGGCTGTGGGCCCTCCCTGGGCCTGCCCCGCTCCTGGGGACTCTGCACCTCCTGGGCCATGTCACGCACAGTCCCAGGCACAACCACAGTGGACCCCCCTAGCAGCGCAGAGGGGACATGAATAGCTAACTACAGATGGTCCCCACTTTCCAACGGTTTGACTTACGGTTTTTCGACTTTACAATGGTGTGAAAGCAATATGCATTCAGTAGAAACCATACCTCAAATTCTGAATTTTGGTATTTTCCTGGCCTATCGATATGTGGTACAATACTCCCTTGTGATGCTGGGCGGCAGTGCGCCTGAGCTCCAGTTGGCCATGTGAACAGGGGGGTAAACAGCCTGTATTGAACAGTGCACTAGGTCACCGGCGGTTTTTGAATATTATGTTTTGTGTTTCTCATCCCATCATGTCTACAAAAGACTCACCCATCTGTGTCTTCTGTTTCTGGTGAGAAGAAGAGGAAGGCAATCTCTCTTGAGATGAAATTCAAGATAACTCCCAACTGCAGGCTAATGGAAGTGTTCTGAGCACATTTTAGGTAGACTAGGCTAAGCTATGGCGTTTGGTAGGTTAGATGTATTAAATGCAATTTCAACTTAGGGTATTTTCAACTTACAATGGGTTTATTGTGATATAATCCTATTGTTTTTATTGACAGATGGGGAAACCAACGCTCTCACTGATTATGTGACTTGCCAGGGTCACACAGCCTATCAGGGAGAGCTGTCCCTGGTGCTCTATCACTAAAACATGTTGCATACCCCAACTTCCCTCCACTGGTCCACCTTTAGAAGACGTGATTCTGATCAGCTAACCTCTGTTAAGATGGATGTTTAAAAACAGACTGGAAACAAACAATAAACAAGTACAACAAAAAAGAGACAGATTGCTGACAAATTGAAATGAAATTTATAAACAGACTGCAGATTCTGGTCACAGATGCCAGCTTGGGAGACAAGCAACCATGGGAATGAAAGCAATAGAAACTCAGCTGGGGTCTCAGTTGCTCTACCAGTAGGAAGGCTGCCTGGGCCCAGGCCCTTCAGGGTGCCAGCTTGCATCTCCAGACAGTGACCCCAGGGGACAAAGCTCAAGTCCTGGCAATGACTGTTCTCCTACTTTCCTCCCAGACTTCTCTGGGTGGTTCTTCCTCAGGCCCATCTCCCTTGTGCTGGAGCTTGAAGGATGGAAACTCTAACTGGCAGTCAGACAGTGACTGGCACTGGAGCCAACTCTTCATTATGCTGAAAACCATTGTGCCAACCTAAGGGGAGCAGTGTGGGATTGGGGGATTTGTTTGTTTGTTTTTAATTTATCTTTATTGTTGAAAGTGTTACAGATGTCCCCTCTTTGCCCCCACTGACCCCCTCCTCCCGGCCCCCACCCAGGCCTCACTTCTCTGTTGTCCACGTCCATGGGTCATGCGTATATGTATATAAGTTCTTCGGTTACTCTCCTCCTGTCCCCCTCCCCCCTTCCCTATGAGATTTGTCATTCTGTTCCGTGCTTCCATGCCTCTGGGTCAATTTGTTGATCAGTTTATTTTGTTTATTAGATTCCACATATAAATGAGATCCTGTGACACTTGCCTTCCTCTGACTGGCTTATTTCGCTTAACATTTTTTGTTATTGACAACAAATTCTTTTTGCCCAGAGCAACAGGCCTTTTCATCAACACAACAAGATGTGTTCACTCCTGCCCCCCTCCACCCTTAGCTCAAGAACTCATCAGGCCTCTAAACTTTTTTCTCCCCCATAAGAAATATCCAACTGACAACAGAAAAAAAGAAGAAAAAAAAAACACTTGATAATGAATAGTGTTGGGAAGAGATTGGATTTTAATTATAAATTCTTCAAAACCAACTCCCCTGACCTTCCAAGATAGTGAGATGATAAAAACTAAAGCAAAATAAAAACCCTAGCAGTAAAAAAGGAATGACTTCAGGACATTTAGAAAACGATTTTACCCTGTTCATAGTTTTGAACCTAAAGGTTTCACTATTTCTTGCACTGAGGATACTTAGCTGGCTTGTATCCATCCTATGTTTGGAGTAGCTACTGGTCTGTTGTTCTCAGATGTGTTGTGCTGGGTGTGATTTTGATTAAAACAAAGGTGCTTGCCTTCTAAGATACTGAGAATCGGCTGTTTTCATGGAGTATTTCTCAGACCTGAGCAGACCAGAGAGAGAGATGTATTGCCCTCTGTTGGAAAGAGTTAGCAAAACCAGCCAGGAGCAGGAGGGAGCCCTGTGGCTTCAGCCCTCGGGAGAAAGCCACCTTCAGGGGCCTTTTAACTGAGGCGACATAGGTCTCCCATTTAAATGTGACCCCCAAGAAGCAGAAGTAAGAATGTTAGACACCCACCAAATTATATTTGCGTTTCTACAACATACCCAGCTCTAGGTTTTCAGTTTTAACAGAGAAAATTGTCAAAAATGGTAAAATGCAGGCCTTGGGGAGATATCTGTGTTAATAAATATTTTAAACAGGACAATGGTTTTATTCCTAATTTTACCAAACACAGAAATGACTACTTTATTCCTAAGTTTACCCGACACAGAAATGACTCATCTGACCTCACTAGTACTGTAGCCTGTGATGATACTATTACTTTGCAGGGTTTTAGAGAATCAGTCACATTGCCACCGTCTCCTCCAGGAAAATACTCCATGAAAACAACTGATTCTCAGTATCTTATCTTATTCTACTAATAGAATGCCCCCCTTCCCCCCCAGTATCCGTGACTACTGTGGTTTTCTGCCAGCCAGGTCATCTACGGAACGGAACGAAAAGCAAACCCAGGCTTCGCCTCTTCCAGGATGTTGACTCCAGGGAAGAGAGGAGCCTATTTTTATTCGCTCGCAAGCAGCCAGCCATGCTCTGAGCAAAAAAGATTCAGCGAAGTTCTACTTTTCCTTCCTCTTAAAACTAGAGCACTGCTCCCCCAAACCCTTTACCATTTGGAGCTTGCTTTAAATATATTTTGAGAGGAATAGAATTAGAGAAAAGAGAGTGGGTGAGAAGAAGGATTCAGAAGAGAAAATTGCTACAAGGAGGTCCACAGAAGCAGCGTTTGTGATGGAAACAAATGAGAAACAACCAGGCTCTCCTGAATGGACAGCTGGTGGAACAGTGATGCTATACGGTGGAATACTATGCAGTCTTTAAAACAACAGGGAAATCCGCGATGGGCCAATGTGGAAAGCACATTACTATTAGGAGAACAACACAAGTTGCAGACAGAAGTGCTATCTATTTTCCATTTCTATAAATAATATAATGTTATTATAGTTTGAAATTTTTAATTAAATTTATTGGTATGACATTGGTTAATAAAACGATATAGGCTTTAAGTGTGCAATTCTGTAATCCATCACCTTCTGCCTCCCCCCACCCCTGTTTCCCTTTGGCAAACAAAAACTCAGACAGACAACAGTGTGGTTGTTGTTGTAGTTTATTACTTAAAAATAAACCTGAAAGAACAGATACCAATCTGTTAAAAATTGAAACCTCTGGGGGCTGAGGTTGTAAAAGGAAGTTCTGTCTTAAATTTAGTCTAGTCTTGTTGTTGGGCATTTTTATCATAATATTACTTGTGTTATCAGAAAATACAGTAGATTTTTTATTAGATCGGCATGTTTTTCCTACTGTTAACTATTGTTAGCAACTACCCATTCATACTAGCACTTCCTCTTAGCGCTTTAACGATGGAATTTAGTTGCTCAGGCAAATCACAAGAAGAAAAATCAGATGAAACAGATAATGGCAACGCTCAGCGCCTGGCATATAACCGATGCTCAATAAATGTTTGCTGAATGACATTCGGTAAATGTTTGTTAAATGAATGAATGCCGAACTGTTTTCCAATCTGCCCCGTTTTACTTGCCACCTGTTTGGTTTTTTTAATTTTTAAAAGTAAATATGTTCCCTTTGAATAACATCTCCAATAGATTTCTCTGAATACAGAATTCGTTTTTTCCACATCTTCAGGAACTAAAATGCTACATTGCGGGCAAGAAGGAAGGGAGCGTAAAAATCAAGGTTTTAACACAAGGGAAAAGGGATTTTCACAAACCACCAAAGTGCTACTCTTCTTGGAAGACGTGCACCCTGGATTTTTTCCAGCTGAATTCTGCAACAAAACCCAAGGAAAATGAACATTAATCTTTTATGAACTAAGCCCCCAAACGAACAGGCTTTGAGCTCAACCCTAATTAGGTTGCATCTCAATATAGAGAATCCTTAACAAATAAGGACACATAGCAGCACAGATGAGCCTCAGCCGGGACTGAGCCGGGAATGAAGGGCCGCCCAGGTCACACTCAACTGCCCCTGTGCATTACGGGCCCCCCACTTTCCCTGGGAAATGTGTGGTCATCTTGGCCGGACAGCAAATGGGGTTTCCTCTCCCCGAAATTCTTGGCCACCTGGCTACCTCCGCGGCCATCTGGGGGGCTGTGGATAAATGAGAAGAGAAAGGGCAAGAAGCAGGGCTCTCACAGCGAGTGTCAGCAAGTCAGGCCGGTTTCTTTTGCTTTGTGCCCAGCGGGGCAGCCAAGCCTGGCCGTGCTCAGAAACAAGAAAGACAGCGCATAGACGCCTGGTGCGCTGCTGTGGGAGGGGGGTCGGGCTGTAGAGTCTGAGAGAGCTGGGTTCAAATCCCACTCGGCCACTTTCTGGGCCTGTGACCTAGGACACGTTACCTCGTCTCTCTGAACCATTTTCCTCATCTATAAAATGGGGACAGAGGTATAGCATGGTCGAGAGGACTGGAGGAAATGACCTAAGCAGCACTCAGATTGTTAGTTGCTGAGAAAGACCTTATTTCTCCAACTGCGGTGCAGCCTCTCCGACTCTTTCTATCACGCAACTTCCGCATCCTCTTATTTGCTCCTAATAACTTTGTAAAATAAGTTTAATGATCCCCATTTTACAGTTGAGGGACCTACAACTCAGAGAGGTGAGGTCGTTCGTCCAATGTGACAGAGCAAGGGAGCAGCAAGGCTGAGGTTTCACCTCGGGTTTGTCTAGCCCGAGTCACGGGCTAACCACGGGAATGCGGGTCAACTGGGCGGATGTCAGACAGAAGGAACCACTGGAGGTTAGCATCTCAGACTCAGGGAACTCCGGCTCCGAAGACCCATATGCATGCTCCAGGGCCACCGGAGAGGAGCCTCTGGACGGGCTCCAGCTGGGCTGTTTTAGCGGAGAAGGTAGTGGGCTCCCTTCCCAGGGCAGCTGGCTGCTGCGTTCAGCAGCAGGAAAGGGGTCCCTGTTGGCCACCTGGTGCTGGCACCTGGAGGACTGCTCCGGGGTGCTGCGGGTAACTTGCGGCCCTTGCCATAAACCCACATCACCTCATCTTAACTGCACTGGTTCTGTCTTCATGCAGAGCATTCTCCCAACCCACCAATTCTCTCCCGCATGTTCACCCATCGAGATGGTCCTTGATCCCCATGAAACAATTGTTCCAATATTCTGCCCAATCTTCCTTACAAGGTGCCACCCACCCACCAGCCTTCAGCTTTACCGCAGTGGCTGTGGACTTCCTTATAGATTCTCTGATGCCATTGATTTGGCTTATAATCAATCTCTTGCCCTAAACCCTGCTGTCCCACACTTGGCCAGCATCTCCCTGCTGCCCAAGAATGCCTTATCCTATTACCGTAATTAACTGGTACCGTGCTAGAAAGCTGAGCCAGAATCAGAGCTCTCGGGTGAAGGGAATTTGCCAAGGGTTACAATGCATGAGAATTGGAATGGATAGAACTTGGCACTTGAAACCTCTTCCCTCTACATGGAACTTTAGTCTAGAAACGATTAACTCTGAGCAGTGTAGTCACATTTCCCGAAGAAGCTGGTGTCCAAAGCCCATTCGGATTTTGCAATCCTGCTCTTTTCTGTGGCCCGTCCTGCAAGATTTTCTGTTCCTCCTTTTATTGTCAAAATTTGTTATACGATATAATACTATGATTATCTATTGTATCTAATATTTATATTAGCCAACATTTATTGTCTATCCAGTGTGTGCCCATCCCTGTGCTAAATATTTTACACCAACAGCTCACCTAACCCTCATAAACAAATCTGAGAGGGGAGATATGTTAGTTATCTCGATCTCGTGGGTGTGCACAGTAAGCTCAGAGCATTAAGCTTTCTGAGGGCCCCTTACACACATTAACATTTGAGAACCTCTGGCCTAAGCACTGTGGTGAAGGGAGGCATCCAGCCAGGTGATGACTGAACTGGTTGTACGAGGACAGGAGGAAACAAGGGAGAAAAGCTTTCTAGGCAAGGGCACAGCAAGAGAGATGGCTTGGAGACAGAAAACTCGTAGAACAGTAAGTACTACAGTGCCTGGCATGTAGGAGGACCTCAAAATGCTTGTTGAATCGAGTTCTGTTGAATTGCCAGTTTGGCAATGGCCACTGGGTCTCCCATGATAATGTTGGATTTAGAAGAAGTTACATGAAGGGGAAGGATGGGGCAAGGGCCCCTCCCATATATGCCAGTCACTCGTCTAATTTTCTGAACAGTCCAAGGAAGTAACTTTCATACCCCCGTTTTACAGATGAGAAAACAGAACCTCAGAGAGGTGACTTGCCTAGGAAAGATCAAAAGGTTAGAAAGCGGTAAATCTGTGTTCAGACCCAGCTCAGTCTGGCTTCCCAGCCCCCAGGCCACCTTCTGCACCTGCCTTCACTTCTGGCAGGAGTTCCTCTCCAAGCTGACACTGACCAAGTCTGGCTCAGACCAGCCTTGATTGGTGACACTAGTCTCCTTTAAGAAGCAACTGTTTTCCACCCTTTTGCCATTTTCTGCATGAGATGCATCAATGCCAATGCTCTGGGTGCCCCTCATCTCCAGGGAGACAGCTGCAAAATGCCTTTGGGCAGGCAAGGAAGCACCCTGGTTTGAGGTGGAGCTGAAATCAGCAGACAAGGCTGTGTTGCTCCAAGCAAAGCCCCAGATGGGGCCTCCAGTGAGATCACCCCATCATCCTGACTGCCAATTCAACATCTGCTCTCGACATATTGGCCTGTGACTATTTCAGATCCACACCCCAAAATCCAGATGTGTTTGTGTCATGAACTCTATACACTCTGCTAGAAATTACTGAGGTCTGAAAAAGGGAAATTAAGCAATCAGTCAGGCACACACAAACCAGTGACCTGAAATAGTCTGTCCGTGTCCAAGGTTTGGGGTGCTCATATGTAGGAATCCTGAATACCAACTTCCACCCATCTACTGGCCCATGCCTGCTTTCAATTTAGTCCCAGTGAAAGGTTTATGGGCGTGGAAACCACCCTTTACACAGGGGCCAGACACTGTTTTGTTTCTATTTGTTAGCAGATTGGTCGAAATGTAAACCCAAAAGGAGTCAGAAGTTCCTTCTTCATTTACTCACCATCAATTCTTCACTCAACATTTATGGGGCTCCTACTATGTGCCAAGCACCAGGTAGCAGACAGAGAGAGAGATAAATAAGCCACAGCCCTTGCTCTTAAGGAGCTCATAGAGGGAGGGACGTTCGACCTACAGTGACAATACAGTGTGAGAAGCTCTGGGAGGTGAACACAAGAGAGGCACATAGTAAGGAGGGGGGCTGCCAAGGAAGACCCCGGTTCCTGAAAGAGCTCTTTAGGATAAGCAGGAATTACCAGAAGTTAGGGGAAGGAAATTTCAGCAAAGGGAACCACAGAGGTGACTGCGCGGAGACATAGGGCATCTTCTAGAAACTTTGGGGAAATGAGCAAGATAGAAGTGAAGTGGAGGAGACGAGAAGAAGATGGGGAATGGGCCGTGTTGGGAATGAGCCAAGAACTCTCCTCCAGAGCCTTCCAAACCTCAGTCATTCCTGCACCTTGCTTGTTGAGTTTGCCACATCTATGACCCACCTGTATTAATTTTTAAAAGACTCACACTTTAGCAGCTTCCCTAAATGTACTGTCACAGGAAATTTGACATCGTCATTACCATAAACAGAAAATCCACAGCACTTGCTTGCCACAGATGAAAGCTAATTAAAGGATAAATAGAAGTCCCAGTGATTACATTCTACCTAGATTCTGATGGGTCAAGCCTGAAGCTTGCATTCTCTTTGTTTGAAAGGGAGGTTAGCACATGTTAGAGGGCGATAAAGGCAAATGGAGCTTTTTTTTTTTTTTTTTTTTTTTAGTATAATCAGAAAGCTTAAAAGAAAATTAGGAAAGGAATGACTTTTTCACTCTATGATTTAAGGTTCCTTAATGCCTAGATGCTGAGTAACACCTGAAACATTCTCTCTTGCCACTAGGCCAGCAATTTTCACACTTTTTCATCTCATGACATACATAAACTAAATACTAAAATCCTGCAGCAGGTACTAATTTCTGAAAGCCACGTGTGGAAGAATCTAGAGGCTGTCTCTGTGCCTTTTGTGGCACCAGAAAGAAGCTAAAATCCCACGAGGTCTAGAAACAGTCACTCTGGCAATGCTCACTGCTCCCTGACTGACTTCTAAATATTATTCCTGATGCCCCCCAAAGTGTGCTTTTATCATAGCACAAGTTGATAAATATTATGATAAGTTGTGGTTTTTACTGCTGCGGAAGGATAAATGCTAACTTTTTCACTGACGTGCAAGGTGGCCAGGAGATCTCTGTGGTGGAAGCTTGGACACAATTACATTCTTATTATTTGGAGGTTTAGCTAGATGTCAAGGGAGTTATAGCCAAACCACTACTTTGGTGGTGTTTTGTCCCCCAAAGTAATCCAAAAATTAATGTACCAAAAGGAAATAATATGTTTGTATAGTATATTGTGAGAGCTGAGGCTTGGCTCTTGGAGGGGTACCATGGAAATTGATTTATTAAAAAGGAGAGATGGTGCATTTGGGAGTATTTTTTGACTTGGGTTAATAGGTTGTTCTTTGGTCAATATTTCTCAAATAATAGAAGCTGAGAAAAATATTGGGAGAATACTGTGTGTGTGTGTGTGGTTTTATTATATTCACACATGTTTAAAAGTTCTAGAAGAATGATAAACCAATCTTGAGGGGAATTTAGATCATAAATGGATTCTCATTTTCTTTATATTGCTTAAATTTTTTCTTAAAGTATATTATGCATTTTCAAAAAAATTTAAGTTAGTTAAATTTTGTATAGAAGAACAAAATGTAATGGAATTTTTTTATGTGCTGTTTTCCATTCCGCCAATGGAGGGACCATAAAGAAGACTGGGAAAAAAGCAAACTCAGCAAGATCTATCAGACCAGAGACATTTCTGCGTCAGCCTTACTTGTCACTTTTGATCAATGCCTCTCAATTTAATGTAAAACATTTGTCCATCTCATGAATCCACATGGGAAACTCAGGCTCAAAGCAGTTCCTAATTTGGGTCACCATGGGCGCAGAGAGCCCACCGCCTCACTGTCTGACTTGATGGACTCCACCAGCAGCTCGCTGATCTAAGCAAGCCCAGGGTCACCTAAAAGCCTCCTTCCTGCAACATCCAGCAGCTTCTGGGAATCCCTGGGCACTTCAATAACAGTTGCCATTTACTAACTACCAACTATGTCCCAAGTACTGTGCTGAGCCATGTGCATCACCTTTTATCTTTACAGAGCCTTCAGAGGTAGAGACTGTCATTCCCATTTTTACAGAGGCAAAAACTAGGCTCGGCAGTGCTTAAGTAACTGGCCTAAAGTCACAGGCTCGCCAGTGGAACTCCATCTCTTCCTGTGTCCGCTTTCTAATTTCTAGGCTCTGTGATGGAAGAAGTAAAGTTTTATCTATTTCATGACCGTGGAAGGCCAACATCCCTCTGAAAGTCTTTGATGGACCCAAAGACTTGCTCAGTCACCTGCAGTATCTGGCCCATCAGTCATTTTTCCCCTTGGTTTACACAAATTATTGCAGTAATCAAGATGCATGCACCCCACTGTACTCTGACATTTAGATGTTATAAGCCTTGGATAGTTTTTAACCAAGGCAGCAAAATCCTTTCACAAATGAGTTCATTTCGGGGGGGGCGGGGGGGGCGGGGGAATCTGTGGGCTAGGAATAAACTATGACATGTCAAAGGCATTCTTTTATTTATTTATTTATTTTGCTAAATTCATGGTTCTCTTGTCAACCAATAATTGAGCATAAAGATTTTCATAACACTCATTGTGGGGATTTGCTAGTGATATCATTATGATAAAATAACATCTTGGCAATAAAGAATAATTTACAGATCTAGGGATAAGAATTTTTAATTTTTAATAGGGTATTGGCTCACGTGAAATCTGTTTCTGGGTTAGATTCTTAAATCCTTTAAAGGATGAGAAATTGAAGGACCATGAGGTAAGCCCTTCATGTGTCCTTAATCTTAAGAGCAAACCACAGGAAAGCCAGCCTCCCTGTGTGTGGATGTTGTCCTGCCTGGGACGCAGGCCTGGAATGGCCACAGCTACCTCAGTATCACACTGAAGATGGCACTGGCATTCAGAAGAGATCTGACACAAGAGGATCTCAGGAAAGCTGAGCTGGAACCATCTGTCTAAACCAACCCCAGAGCCTGACTTACTGTTGGATGCCTTACTCGAGCCAACACGTTTTCTCATTGCGGAAGCCGCTTTGAATTTCTGTCACTGTACCTTAAGCATCCTAAGCTCAGGCTGCCATAACAAAATACCATAGACTGGGTGGCTTAGACAAGAGAACTTTATTCTTTCACAGTTCTGGAGGCTGAGAAGTCCAAGATCAAGGTACTAGCTGATTCAGTTCCCAGCAAGAGCTCTCTTCCTGGCTTGTAGATAGTTGCCTTCTCACTGTGTTCTCTCATGTTAGAGAGAGAGAGAGAGAGCCACAGCCATTCCATTGACCTAATTCTCAATTTATCATGATATTGTCATGAAAAACTTCAATAAGGATCTTCTTTTCACAGGTGAGACCGTCATCAAGCATTCTATTTCATGGACTGGGAAACTGAGACCCAAGTCATAAAGAGCAGATGACTTAAACTTAACCAGAAATATGTGGCCCTGGCTGGGTAGCTCGGTTGGTTGGAATGTCATCCCAATACACCAAGGTTGCAGGTTTGATCCCGTCGGGGCACCAACAAGAAACAAGCAATGAATGCATAAATGGGTGGAACAACAAATTGACGTTTCTCTCTCTCTCTTTCTCTCCTTTCCTTTCTCTCTTTCTCTCCCTTCCCCCTCTCTCTAAAATCAATTTTAAGAAAGAAAATAAAAAAGTATGATTCTATTTGGCTTTCAGCTTTCTTGCTTTCTCCATAAGGATGTCTAACTCGGCAGTCACCAAATATTTCCAAATACGGTTTCTAAAGAGTTGGAGCCCACTCAGAAAAGTGTATGCACTGATCTCTGCTGATAAAGCTGAGCCTAAATTGAAGCCAAAAGTCATGCAACCTGCAACACTGGGCCTATTGTTGGGAAAGAATCCTAATCCTAAAACCTTGTTTCAAGGGGCACACATAAGTCAATTCTGTTTCTGCAGATCTCAATAGGGTAATCAGCATCGGAGGTATGCCCCTTTCCTTCATCTGGGACTACACATGTACCTAGGTAAAATCCATGTCTCCAGGTCCTCTGCAGCTCAGTGTACCTATGTGACTAAATTCTTACCGATGGGATGGAAGGAAAAGTGATATGTGCGATTTTCTGGTCACATCTTTAAAAGGATGCTGCTAAAATCTTAACAATAGTTCAATGCAGATGAAGTCAATTTTTCCTGTATTTTATATGTTACTCATGTCTCTCTGTTAAAGCTGAAAGATAAGTATCCTAACTAATCATCAAATTTCTCCAAGCCTCACCACTGTGGGAGCACAAATTGAGTTTCATTCTCAATAACGCCCAAATAGCTCTTGTCCCATGTGCTTACCTCAGGATCATGGTCAGGAGTTACCCCAGAGATGCCCAGAAGCATCACACCTGCGTACAAACAGGACAGGTCAGCTCTCCTGTCAGTAACCACATACTATCGGATGCTGGCCCCTTGCTCCAGAGTCCTCCCCCTGGGTGCTGCGCCTCCAACCCAGCAGAGGCACAGACCAGAGCTACTCAGGGTTCTGTTGCAAAATAGAAGAAAAAGCACTTTTCCATCTTATGTGATAAATTCTACTACAGGGCCCCACAGCTGTGCTGCTTGAGCCCCAAAGCATGCCAGAGTGCTTATTTCTAGTGCTGCTGTTCTCCTTGGTTCTAAGGCATGTATTCAATGCCACGCAGAAGACAAAGCCAGCTGGGAGAGACCACCATGCCCTAGTTTGCTCCTTCCCTCTGATGAGTCAGGCTCTGCCACTGGGTCAAGCTTGTCTGTGTCCTTCTGTCCTTCCTAGGACACGTTCTCTCCCAGGAAGCCGCTCATTTCTCTTGCAGTGAAGTCTCCAGCGGGGTGCACCCCACCAGTTCACTAGGCGTACCCTGAACCCCTGCTTCAAAAGCAACAGAAAAACACCAAAAATAAAGTGTATTCACAATAGAAGGAAGAATGAACATGAACCAAGGAGGGTTTGTATATTTGAAATATATATATGTTCCCTTGAGTACCAGTTCCAGGTAAAGGACGTTCTAAGGGAAAAGGGTCTCTGGTAAAATTATTTTGGAAAACACAAATACTGTAGTTCCTCCCCTCCCATACCCGCTAGCCCTTCATAGGGCACATTAGCACATTAAAGATTCCAAGAAGCCCTGCAATAAACCTGTTATTTTTGTTTAATCCAGTGTTTCTTCTGCACATTTGACCAGCGAGCCTCCCCTGCAAATACCTATTAACATTCTGGGAACACCCTTGGGAAATGGCAGTTGTTGGCTGGAGCACTCGCCCCCTTCAACTCTCTGCGCTGTGATTTTGGGGACGGGTGTGTGTGCCTGCATGTGTTATGCTGTCACTTGGGGTGTCAGTGGCTGCTCTCGGTAACAGCATTAATGTGGCAGCTGAGTGGCATATTTTTCCAAGAGAAGGATGGGGCAGGTCCCCAGGGCTGGGAAACACTGAAATATTTCCCCTGCAGCATGCCAGGGTTCCACCACCAAGAAAGTTGCCAGGGTAAGCGTTGGCACGGACAGCCCAGCAGACAGAATTGCTCCTTTTGAAACCGAGGAATTCACACCCACTCTGAGGCTGGCTTGGGCACATGCCTCTCCCAGCTGGTCTCTCTGTAGGAATCTCAGCTTCTAGAATGTCTGAGCTGCTTGAGAGACTCAAGAATCTCAGAGACCCAGAGAAGCTGTCCTTGAAACAATGCAAATCTCTGTTAGGGGCACTCTGTTTTAAGAGAGAAAACAAAGCTCATGGACCTCCGAGCTCTTGCTGAAGAGGCTCTGGAAGCCAGCAACTGCAGGGGGATTGTTCGGGAAGAATTTCCACAATTCACATGCCTGGATCTGGCCACTAAACAGGAACGCTTTGCTAAACAATAGAGGCGCTGGGGTTTTCTGGAAAGAAAGAAAAATGCGAAGAGCAAGGCAAAGGCTGAAAAAGCAAATCCTTTGTCCCCTGGGTGTCATAGATCTCCTGAGACGTGATTCTAAAGAAAGCTTAATTAAATTTAATGGACAAACCTCTCGATGCTAGAAGGCATTTTAATGTGGTATTTCGGTTCTGGGTGGACAAAAATCAGTCTTCCTTGCCTCGCTGCTCTCCTTTAAATGAAACAAACTTCCTGATTACTGCCATAACTCTCAGGACTGCCCGTGTTCCAGCTGCTGACGGTCTCTACGGGACACCTGAGGGCGCTGCTTGCTGAATCGCCAGGACACTGACCGCGTATGTCAGGAGGGAGTTCCTACATGGACAGTGGGGTCTTCACCATCTAGATACCTCCAATGTCTAGCACAGGGCCTGGTGAAAGGATATGTGATGAATAAATGAGAGGTAAGAAGAAAGAAAGGAGGGAAGGAAAGGAGGGAAGGAAGGAAAGAAGGCCTGTAGCTAGAGAAAGTGTCTGAGGCATAGCCCAGTGAGGGAGCAGAAAGGAGAGGGAGTGTTTATTTAGGAGAGAACACTGGCAGAAGTTCAGGACTCCTATTTTGATCAGGTAATGCTTCCTCCCAGCCCCTATCCACCCCCCACTCACCTCCCATGCAGCCCCTGTGACTCAGAAGAAACTGACCCTGCTCCCAGGTCGGCCTGGTTGGCTGAGACTAATTCCATTCTCTTCAAGTGATTGGTTCAGCAATGATCATATAATCTATTTAGGGTCCATGGAATGCAAGGAAAGTTTGTTGGGGGGTTTCTGGACATTTTCTTGTCCTGGGAGAGCCCCCAGAAGTTATTCTCTTTTCTTTTTTGAGCCCTACAAAGATCACTATCATCTATCATCCTGTTACTGTCCTGAGCATGAGGCCAACACACCGTGAGGTCAAGAGAATAAGAGAGGAGGTGGATGCCGCTGGATGAAATACGCCTTGAAGCCCAGCTGACTCCTAGACTTGTAGTTATGGGAATCAATCAATAACCTAACCTTTCTGACCACTTTGAGTTGGATTTTTGGTTATCTGCAGCCAAAATATCTAACTGATCTACCCTCAATCATAATTATTCTTTGAACCAAGCCAAACAGCAATCTATTCTCCAACACAAGCTGGAAGTCAGATGGGGAAGAAATGGAGAAAGCAAGAAACCACAACTATATTGGCAGTGAACAGCCACTCCCACCTGAGCCCACCGCTCCAAGCCCGCCAGGCCCTGCCATGGGTAATCACTGGCCACCCTTGACCTTTTGCTGATTAGTACTCACAGAAAGAGACTTGAAAACAAGAAGAATTTCAAAGAGCTATAACTAGCGCTGCTTCTAACTGTGTGATGTTGAACAAGACACTTAACCTGTCTGAACCTCAATCTGCCTCAATCCATGCCAAAGAAATTAAATGAAGATTAATGGAGAGTCTTATTTTATACATACTTCACAGAATTTCTGGAAGGATCAAATATAAAGTAGTTCTGAGGGCTGCAAGTCTCAATAGAGGTGTAATTATTATCTTTATCTGATCTGTTTCCCATTTCTTTGCATCTCCCCAGCTGCACCCTGGACAATGCTAACATCTGATAACTTAAGTCTACATTTAACTTCACCATACAATACTGACTTCAATTCAACTTTTATAAGCTATCATTTCTACCTGTCTACTTCCAAAATGGATTTGGGGTAGTATATAATAAAAAGCCCAATACACTAGAACAAAATAAGAATGCAAGGGGAAGAGTTAAGTAAGAAAAGGTGGGGAGTCTTTGCACTAGAAAACCCAAATGAAGATCAGCTGTCATTGAGCCAGAAAACTTAGTTCTGAGCTTCCCAACAGCCAAAGGAAAAAGTGGAATTTATTTTTAAAGCTGGTATCATACAATACACTGTACCAAGCACTATGGAAACTACAAAAATAAATAAGACATGGCTTCTGCCCTCAAAAGTTTTAAAGGAAAACAAGGGAAAGATACATCAATAATAATACCAGACCTTGTTAAATAATACAAGTATTATTGATTGCCATCTACAAAAAAAAATCCATGGGATTAATTAAAAAAGAGAGATTAATTCTGGTTTTGTGAGAAAACTTGATGGAAGAAAAGATATTTGAACTGGGCCTTAGATGGGGTTGGAATCTGATCATTGGAGGTTTGCGGAAGAGCTTTCTAACATGAGTAGGTACCCGCATACGGGTACCTGTGTTTAAGAAAAAGTGAGTAGTACACTTGGCCTGTAGTGTACGGGGGTGCGGATGTGTGTGTGCCTGTGTGTGCACACACATATATGTTTATATGTGTACATTAGGTAGAGTAGGCGAGAAGGTCAGGGAGAGAGATTGGGGTGAGTTTAGAACAGTTCTTGAAGGCCATGCTCAGAACTATGAACTTTATTCTGCAGGAAATGAGGAAAAGTCACTGAAATCTTTTTGATAGGAAGTGGCATGATCATAGTTGTTCTCCAAATAATACATTTTTTATGGTATTTCCCCCCCGGGAGATCAAAACTGAAAGTGTGGCTCTGCTGTGAGCTAATATATTTCCATCAGAACCGTATCCTTCCCCTGTGCCATTCTGTGTTCACTTGACAATTTTTCATTGCATTGATTCAAAGTCAGCTATTCCCAGAGAAAAGACAGAAATTCATCATCTTTCCCTTTATGATTTTCTCCTCTGTCATCAAACACATCAACAGGCATGAGTTTTATCATAATTCAATTCCCACCTCCCGCCCACCTTAATTACATGCATTTCCACTTGATAATAATTCACTAGAGTATTCAAGAAGATCAGGAACCTAAACTTCTGTTCGCCTTGGCAACACTTTGGGGAGAGTTCCTGCATCAGTGCACAGGACAGAAAGTCCCATCGTCCTGCCTTTTCATGAGTATGGGCAAGAGAGATGCTTCGTAGCCTTGAAGACTCAGAATTTACCCAGCTAATGGAACTACGGAATTCAGCATTAGAGTGGGTTTTAGGGACCATCTGTTGGGATGTAATGAAAGGAAGAAACACTGATCATGGTTTCTTGCCAGCAACCAGCACCAAGAACCTTGCTTTCCTTTCCCCAAGATATCAGCCTTGACTCCAATCATTGCAGATAAGGTGTAAGTGAGTCAATATTTGTTGATTGATCGCTCAGGATCAGAACCCTAAGGTTAAACTCAAATTTGCCCACTGTTTCCGTGAATACTTAGCCCATCACTCCTAAATGGAATGCACTACTTGAAAAGCCACTAAATGTCTCTAAAAATCCTTCCCTGAGTCTTCCAGGCTGAATTAGATGCTCACTCCTCCTCTGTGCTGTCACGTAATGTCTTGTTATCATGTGAACCACATGCTGTTACAATATCTAACATCTGAGCACTTAATGTGCACCATGAATTTTCTATATGATTTCATTCAGTCTTCCTAATGACCTTGTGAGGGAGACACTGTTATTATCGCTACTTTAATGGTGAGGAAAACTAGGCAAAATCTGGCTAAGTGACTTTTCCAAGGTCATATAGTCTTTTCGATATTGGAAGTAGAGTTTGATCTCCAGTGATCTAGCTCCAAGTCTTGCTCTTAAGTTCTTTGATATACAGTGGTACCTCGGTTTTCGAACATCTCCATTGACAAACATTTCAGTTTATGAACACCATAAACCAGAAGGAAATGCTTCAGTTTTCGAACACACCTCGAAGTTGGACATGCTGCAAGGCTTCCGCTGAGGGCAAGATCCTGAGGCCTAGCTGTTGGCTGTTGATCCCTCGGTTTTCAAACGTTTTGGAACTTGAACAGTCTTCTGAAACGAATTACATTCGAAAACCGAGGTACCACTGTAATGTTATGCTGACTTGTTTCTGTGTCTGCTGCCCATCTGCTTCCCCCTGACCCCATCCCTGACTGCAGGGGTGGGGAGGCGAGGGAATTCCTTGGTGTGGGTTGGTTTTATCCATTCTCATAGCCCTATTGCCCTGCACAGTGCAGATGCTCAAGCAATGAAAGGTAGGTAGTTACATGGATGAATACGTGAGAAATTCAACTGATAGCTCTTCCTCCCAGACTCACTGGCTTGTAAGAAATCTACATTTTAATTCTAGTTAAAGATACATCAGAACTTCAAGGAGGAAGAAGAGACATCTCTAGTGCATATCTCTATTAACTTGGAAATTCAGCCAGACATCTTCCCTATATGTCAAGTGACCCAATTGTGGGAGTATTTTCAAGAAAAGATTGCAAAGAGAAATTGACAAAAAAACATTCCTCTACGCTTTCCCCCAAAGAAACTTATCTCGTGCCAGGTTGAAATGTAGTTTCACTTTATTTTGTAAATAAAGGGGACCCGTTTCTGAAACCATGTGTCCAAGTCTTTGCACAAGCAAGGACCACTCCCTTTCTCCCACTTCATTGCCCTGCACCGCTCTCCATGCAGCCCAGCAGGGGCACAGGCTTGGGATCCGGCCCGTGGTGGGACCCCCACTCACATGGATCAATCCAAAGGAAACTCTGGCCAGCACTTTATTCTGGTTTTGCCTGGAAATTCTTTCCAAGTTGCACCCTAAACTAATGTCAGGGGCCAGACATAATTTTGACACATGTATCAACCTGAGGCTTCAAGGAGACACCCAAGCTCAGAGGCCAACTGGATTCTTGGATCCGAGATACAGGAAATAAACAACTGGCGAATGAATCGTCTTCCAAAGAAGACCATGACACTGAGGGACTCAGGAGTGCTGCCAAACCCAAGGGAGCTGGGCAGTCTCAGCCCCCAAGGCCTGTCCCCAAGATACCCAGGTGCTTTCCTGGCAGAGGGACACTCCTTCGGTGGTATGGCTTTACTGTCTCTACGTGGGTGGCATGAAACAGGCATGGTGGTTTTAAAGATGAGAGCAGAATTCCTCTCAGGAGGAAAGAGGTAGTTAGGTCTTGAAGATGTGGTCCCCTGGGCATGGCGGGAGTGCATTGGCAAGGAAGACAAAGAGGGAACCACAGAGCGTGGTCTGAGCAATGAACAGGAAGGTGGGGGAGAGAAGCAACCCGGGTAAGGGAAGGGGGGTTGAGATCAACCCAGCATTAAATGTGGCTTCTCCTGCAAGAACTTCCCAGTGTTGGGAGCACACAGGACACTTTTAAGAACAATGTCTAAAGTTCCATGTTAAGTGATCTGCTGAGCTGTGAAGTCATTCTCTCCATTGCTTTAAACCTTCAAGGGGTGTTTGCCGCCTCCCAAATCTTGGGCCGGGAGGACTCTGGGGAGGGAAGAAATGGGGGTGATGCCCAAGGGGGTGACCAGAGCAGGAAAGGAGTGGCAGGCATGGAAGGCAAAGCAAAGAGGAGCCGTAAAATTCAGCAAAAACAGGAATTCAGTTCAGAGGTGACTGTGGAAAATCTGAGCCATCCCAAGACTCACCCTCAAGATATTGAGAAGAATCTATGTTTCCCTCCATATGTTGGATAAGGGTTTGAGTTAAAAAATAAAAATTAAAAAATATATATATCAAAGGCCAGCATGTGGCCTGCAGTCTGGGATGACTTGGGAATATCCATGTAGCTGACACTTGAATTAAATGTGCATGACATGATCCTTTAAAATGTTATGCTGATACTTTTTTATTTTTAAATATAATATCGATCATTTTTCTGGGAATACAATCATCCTGACCCTTCTTCTAGGGTTCCAAACAGCCCGTGGGAGGATGGGTGAGAAGTGTTTTTGTATCATTTTTTTTCCTTCAAGAAGAGTCAACATTTTTAAATAAGAAGCTTGACTTGGGAGACTCTTGTTTGCTTCCGATTTACTGGAACAGGAATCGGTATTAGTGAATCACTATTAGCTGTGACACAGCCGGTGACTCACCGGCCAGCTTGCGGCGAGTCTGATTCACGTCGCCTCTGTACCTGTCTGAGCCCAGCTGGGAAAGAGACCCCCGCGTCCCGCGGGAGACACGCGTCCTGCCTGCGGGCGAGGGGGCTCCCGACTCGGCCCCTCGCGTGGGACGGGCCTGCCCTTCGAGGCTCTGGTTTCTTCCTCTGCGGCCTACGTGCTGCTTGTGTTTGGGTGGAAAGACGCCTAATGAAGAGACGGGAAAACGTGGGGCTTGAAGAGGAAATCAAACACCTGAAAACAAGTCATTTCTTAGAGTTCAGATGTTTGTGAAACTTTGAGAGAAATGGGGAAAAAGAGACACGTGCTCAGGAGCTGGATCTTCCCTTCCCTCCCAGACCCTCCCCACTTCCCACGGGATCCCCCCTTAGCAGGCTCCCACTAGGTTTCCCTGAAGCCCTTTGGTGTGCCTGGGGCCGAAGGGAGACAAGACACAATAAGCATTTCAAAAAAACATCTCACAGTGTGATCATCAATGTGTAATATGAGCCGGGGGTTATTTAAATAAAATGTGAAAGCCGGTATTAATGACCCTTTCGGCTGTCCAACACAGCATTTCATTTTCCTTTCCAAGGAGGCAGAGAGCAGGGCCGGCAAATAAATTATAGATGAAACCCCCATCATATGTTTATAAATACACTAACATTAGCATTTTACTTCCTCATAAATCTGCGGCAAACACTCAGGCACAAGATAGAAAGCCCTGTAAAACAATGATATATTCTCTGCTCGCGGGCATTGACTGGTGGCCCATTCACTCCCGGTGCTGTTCTTCAAACACGCTCCCTCCGCTCGTGCCCCCTCATTTAAAATCCATTTTAATTTAAAGATGCGCGAGGCAGTGCTCGTGGTACATTTACTCGTCCTAGTTATACATCATGGAGCAAGGGAAAGAAAATTGTTTCATCTAGAGATACGGTTCAATGTGGTCACCACTGAACAGTGGAGTAATTACCATATCAGGCCCACTCAAAATGCACTCCGGGTGTTCTGTGACCTATCATTTGCTGATCTGCATAGTGAAGTATAGCTTCATAACTATAAATTGCTGACTTAATTAAAACCAGGACCTTTCTGTCATTTAATTACAGGGAGAAAGGTTATTGCTTAAATGCAATTTTCCAAATGTGATTTCTTAACAGTTATTAACTGCTTCACCATCATTTATTGTTTCAGATTTTTCAATTTGAAAATACTCCCCGTGACAGAAGTAATGACTTCATGAAAAACTCAATCTAGAGGGAGGCCAGCCAGCCCATTTGTTTCTCATAAGTGGAGCCGACGGGAAACTGGAAAATGTCACCGAAGGATCCTGGGATGGCTCTCACTTTCGGGGAGTAATTAAAATCCAGAAGGTTGTATTAGAAATGGGGAGAGGTTGTTTGCAGGCATTATCCAAGGTGGTCCCTCCTTTCTATCCTTGCTGACACGTGTGTTTGCCTTATAAATATGGGGGTGACAGGGAGGTGGGACAGGACTGTGCTAAGGCCAGCACAGAGCCGTGAGCCACAAGGGGACCGACGACAGCACTTGGGGTCAGTCGGCCACTGGACATCATTTGAATGCACACGTGTTCTTTGTAATACACCTGCATCTAGGGCTCCTTCTCCCAAAGAAGCGAGAACCACTACAAGCTTGGACCTGGTAGGTAGCCCCACAATGAAGAGAAGAGCCCACATGTCTTTCTTTAGACCTTGAATTGTTGTGTCGTCTTCTTTCTTTTTAACAGATATTCTTTTTTTTTTAATATGTCTTTATTGATTTCAGAGAGAGGAAGGGAGAGGGAGAGAGAGACAGAAACATCAATGATGATAGTCACTGATCGGCTGCCTCCTGCACACTCCCCCTGGGGATCGAGCCCGCAACCCAGGCACGTGGCCTGACCGGGAATCGAACCCCGACCTCCTGGATCCTAGGTTGATGCTCAACCGCTGAGCCACACCGGCCAGGCTGTGTCTTCTGTTTTTCTCCACATTTTAATACATAGCCTGGAGGTTAGGCAGGTAAAGGGGAGCGGCCAGTGAAGTTGCCAACAGAGATGAGCTGGGCAGTTGGGCATCCCCAGAAGCACGTCTTCAGCAACAGGGAGCTGAGTTATCATGGTAACGCTCATTTGCACCGTACGGAGACTCGTGAAGCTGATGCCCAAGCCTTCACTTCCTTCGGCAGTTTATCGCCAGCACCTCTGGAACCAGGAATTCAGCGGAGATGGAGAACCTGGTCTTTTCCTAGACCCTGGCAGCTCCATGCTGCAAAGTTTACAAAATGAACAAACTGCTTTCTGCCTGCAGGGGCTGAAGGTCAGTTCCGGACAGGAGCTGCCTTGCTCAGTGGCCGAAGAGAACTCCAGTTTTCTTTTCATTTTAGCAGAGGGTTCAAGTTTAAATTGCTCAGATAAAGAAGTGAACATTCACCCAATTTCTAATTTTAGCCATTTCTTTTCACTTTATTCGTTGTGGCAGATACACAAAAATGACTAATGGGGGTTTCATAAAATCTTAATCAGATTATTAATAACCACTCATGCCCTCCAGCAGCATTGTGCTTCGCAGTTTTCCAAGTATCTTCACACACTTTACCAATTTCAGTTTAATTAAGCGACTATTTTAGGGACACACATATTTCAAATGCATGGCTCCTGCCCACTATCCCTAACTCCACCAGAAATGAGGTGGTTTTGGAGAAACACTGCCCTACACTTCAAGAAATGCCTGGTTATTATAAAACATAATCCGGAATGGAATGTGCAATGTGCACAGAGGCAAGGGGATGGCAATTCCTGGATATGTGTGTTGCTGGCTTCTTTATTGGTAGACACCTCATTTTGGTCCACCACACTGTGGCTGTATAGCAGCAAGCCACGGGACCACACAAACCTTGCACATACGGGTCATTTCTGTACTAATCTCGCAATTCAAGGAGATTGCTCACTCAAACCGACTGCAGTTAGACAACTATACTGATTGATTCTGGACCAGCTCCCCACTTCCCCACATGTCAGTCTGGTTTTGTTGTTGCTGTTTTTGTAAACCTTTATTAAGATATTCACAGACCACAAATTACCCACTTAATATGCACAATTCAATGGCTTTTAGTCACAGAATTATGCAACCATCACCATAATCAACTTAAGAACATTCCATCACCCAAAAATAAACCTTGTGCGTCTTAGCAGTAATTTCACAGCTCCCCTAACCCTAGGCAACCAAAAATCTACTTTCTGTCTCTAAAGATTTGCCTATTCTGGACATTTCCTATGAATGGAATCATGTAACATGTGCTCTTTTGCAACTGGCTTCTTCCACATAGCAAAATGTTCTCAAGGTTCACCCATGTTGTAGCATGTATCAATACTTTATTCCTTTTATGGCTAAATAATATTCCACTGTATGGACATACCACATTTTAGTTATCCATTCATCAGTTGGTGGGCATTTGGGTTGTTTCTATTTTTTGGCTATTATGAATAATACTGCTATGAACATTTATGTGCAAGATTGATATGAGCATGGTTTCAGTTCTCAAGTGTCTACCTAGGAGTGAGAAGAATTACGTTAAAACTGCACAACAAAATGTTTTGAAACTCTTTTTCTGTATCTCCCTCTCTTTTTCTACTTCCTACTATATAGCAGGGCCCTCAAAAGTCTTTCCTTCCCTTGCTCTAAGTAAAACTCACCAACCGTGCTACTGGGATAAGATAGAGAATGGGTTTAAGCTATACCAGTGTCTCCATATTAAACTTGGAAAGTGACTATGGCCACACTTGGCATCACTCTAGTATATTACTTGGGTGAGTCTGTGCCCTTAACCCAAAGCAAAGTTCCCTTAGGTCAAAAACCTTAATTCATGGAGCTCAGTTCCAAGCAGAGAACCTGGCATCAGAGGACACTCAATGATACTGAAAGTGGCTAATACTTTTAAAGCACCTACTACATGCTGGTATGCATACCACTTTCATCTTGTCAGGCTTTGGCCTTGGTGATCTTCTTTCTTCCCTTGAACTTGCTGAATTCACCTCCATCTTAAAATCTTTGCACTCTTCCCTGTGCCTGGAATGTTCTTCTTCCTCCCCTGACTCCTTCATGGCACTCAGGTCTTCAGCTCAAACGCCATCTCTCAGAGAAGCCTTCTAGACCACCCTCTTGCAGTTCTCTATTGCAGTACAACAGATCGCTCCCAAAACAGTGGCCTAAAACAGTCACAATCATTTGTTTGGCTCAGGAGTCTGCTGGGGTGGGGGCTCAGCTAGGCAGTTCTCACTCTGGGTCTCTCATGTGCTTGCTGACTGATGGGCATCTCGGAGGCTTCATCATCCTACTCCTGGTGCCTGGGATGGGAAAATGCGAACAGCTGGGAGCCGGCGCAGCTGGCTGCTCGGGCACCTCTCTCTCCGAGGGGTCTCCCCATGTGGTGGCCTCACAGTAGCTGGATTTCTTACTTTCAGCTGAAGACTCCTAGAGTGAGTGTTCCAGGAAAACCCAGCAGGAGCTGCATGGGGTGTCACTTTTCTGCATCTTATTCTTCCAGGCAGCCACAAGGGCCACCCAGGCGTAAGGGGAAAGGAACTAGACTCCACCTCTTAATGAGACGAGTGTCAAAGATTTTCTGGACTTGTTTTAAAACTGCCACATACCGTAGATGAAATAGCCTCCTCCCAATCATTCCATCACCTCATTTTATTATAATTCTTTGCATAGTATGTAGTGCTATTTAATATATATTCTTATTGGTTAATTATCTCTCTGACCCCCTGAAGCATGCAAATTGTGAAAATAAGAGCCTCGTGTGTCTTATCCACCACCGTATCCCCTGTGTTTAGCAGAGCAGTGCCTCGCCCTTAGTAGACAGTACGTATGTGCTAAATGAATGGATGAAAGATAAATGACAAGGGCTGTTCTGACGTGACCATCTCATGGAGGTTGATAGTTGGCGGGCTCCAGTTTGGATGACGATGGACCCTCCTCTCCTTCCTTTTCTCCCCTCTTGTCTTCACCTCCCTTCCCCTTCCCCTGCAAAAATAATTACAAATCCCTGATAAGGCCGTATTTCAACCTGGAGTCCTTAGCAGAATCGTGATCCATTGGAGCCAGCTTTCCCTACCTCCTGCTTCATGAGAACAGACACTCCCGAGCATGCTGACTCCAGCATTCGGATTTGTCGAGGATACTTGCACAATCCTTACTTTTGTCTCTGTTTTATTTCCTCCTTCACTTTTGTTTGTTTTTGCTTTCCTTCCAGCCAGGTAAGCTGAGACCTGATCTGTTTCCACCTAGGGGTGCTCATCAGTCTAGCCTTCTCGACCTTTCTGTCCCTGGGATTCAGCTAGAGACTTCGCACGCTTTAACACTCTAACTACATGTCATTGCCACCATTTGTCTCTTGTCACACTCCTAATCCTATGTTCTGATAATAAAACTTCATTAGTGTCTGCACCTCCTTTCCCTCACCTTGGAAACACTGTCTTCTGCTGGCACGATTAGCAGTCTCGGCGTCGTATCACTGGGTTGTCTGACAGCCATTGTGAGTGAGCTAAACTGTGAGAAAATGAAAATTCTGACAATTTCCATTATCGTCAAATGGAGATATTTACTTGTACAAATATTAAAGGTTATTTAGAGATGTAAACTGGCTTCATTTCATTAGAGGTTTGCATAAGGTAATAATTTAAAACAACTACCCAGCCTCATTTGAATAAATTACCAATTCATCTTCTGAAATAAAAATGCCACTTCTCCAGGCTGTGTTTTTAACTGCTTGCGGTGGCAGAAGATGAAACAAGAACCTATGAATATTGCAAAACAAGAAATGTTCAAATTCTCTTGTTTAACTGAAATCAGACAACCGGTTATTGTTCAGGAAACCTGATTGCGTGGTCCAAGCAGATGAGACAGTGAGATATCACCCACCTCAAAATGGGTCTTTAAGAGGGGGAGAGCAGCCACTGGGGTTAAATCTTCCTGCATTCCAGTTCCAGGAATCACTTTAATAAAAAAATCAGGATGTGTGCAAATATTTGTCTGCGAGGATGTTCATCCCAGAATTATTTATAATGGGAGAGAGAGAGGAGGTGAGAGAGGGGGCATTGATCGGACAGTACATTAGAGTATAGCCCGGTGATGGTCTGGAGTAAAGACAATTAAAAATTGTATCGTAGAAGAATTCATAATGATATGTGAAAATGTTTGTGATATAAAAAGGTTGTAAAGAGAAACGATTAAAACATATTTTCTATGCTACCATTCATGAAAAAGATGAGCATCTATATTTGCATTCAGAAAGACTAAAAGGAAATAGATCAAAATGATAACTTGACAGTGGGATTACTGGTGATTTCCATCCTTGTGTTGTTATAATGAGAAAAATACCAGTAATCAATATTATTCAACCACTCGCAACTCCATGTTACTCGAGGCATCGCTACTCTTTCTTAGAGGGATGGGCTGCTCTTTTCTAGTCCCGTGGGGACATCCCCGGGCGACTCAGTGCATTGGTGCTGGGGCTGTGGGTATCGGCCAAAGGAGGTGGGGAGCAAGGTGGTCGGATGTTACGCAGGAAGCTCTTCGTGTTTCGAGGACTCCCCACCTTGGGGTCAGTCCTTCCCGCTTATGCCCTTCGATGTTAAACCAGTAAGATACTCCCTCATTGTTAAAGTGTTCCTTACAAAACTTTCAGGAGACTTTGTCTTTTTAAAGAGTAAAATAGTAAAGATCAGCTCAGTCTGTATGTCACAACACTCCCCTACCTCCAGACCTCTACCCTCCCCAGGACACACAGTGGTCGTTTTCTCACTTTTAGGAAGCCCAGGGTGGTAAGGCCTTTGGAGGGTTAGAAATGCCAGCGACTTTTACCTTGTTGCCTCGCTCCCCTCAGCGCATTGATTCCTCTTTATAGTCCAAGCTCTGGCTATGACAGAACATTCCAGAGGTCGGGAAGGTAGAAGAGGAAATGGGTCCTGCCCCTGCTCTAAAATCACAGGCAAGACTTCTGTTACACTCCATTGGCCAGACGTTGGTCACATGGCCTCTGCAAGGGAGTGAGAACCTGGGAAATGTAGTCTTTATTCTACCTGGCTCAGCTCAAAGTCAGGAGTTCAGTTCTTGAGCAAAAAAGAGAAAATAGCCACTGGAGGGCAAGTAGCAGCCTCTCCAAAAAAAAAAAAAAAAAATCATACATATGGACATCACAAGATGTCACTGGGCAGAGAAGACAAACCAAGTGTATGTAACAATTTCAATATTTTTTGCATTCAGCCCATCCATAAAGTATTTCCTGGTGCTTGCATTTATTTGAAAACAGTCTACATGCTACAGAATTCTGAGATGTGGTCTTTGGGGAAGAAATACAACAGCTGCGGCAAACAAAGCAGATGGGAATTAAGAATGCTGGAGAACCTCCAAAACGCGATCCCATTGTCCACTAAGTGCCAACGCTACAAAGAACGTGTGCTCCAAAATAGAAACTTTATGAAACTTGGAAGCATTTGATTAATGTAAACCTTCATGAATAATGCAAGGCTGTGCGCCAGGGCTTGATGCGAAGCAAAGAGAGGAGGAAGATTAGCACGCTCATCTTGGCATAAGGAAAAATATGAGAATTCAGGGAGGGAACTCGGGCATTTTGGGGTGAGGAGTGTGACTATTGAAACGGCAGCTACTGACCTGCTCCCTGAGGGGCCTCAGAGGAAATACCAGCCAGCTTGCCAAGGTGATCCCATCCAGAGGGTGGGCACAGTTTGCCCTCCCAGGGGCTCCCAGGTCCAGCCCTGTATGCCACTGGGTAGAACAGTCAGGGCCAGTCATGCATATGGGACTGCAGGTGGGGCCCAAAGACTCTTCTTTGCCCTTTTTTACCCTATAAATATCTCTTCCACCGACAGTTGCTGGAACTAGATATCCCTGCATTAGACATTCTCTCCTCAATGTTAATGAATTGTCTCCTGTTGAAATGCAAAGATCTCTGCAAGGGATTACACATGCAGAGAGCTCCAAACCACAACCTTTTCTATTCTACTCCCCCTCTAAAATATCTTTTACAAGTTTTCCTATGAAATGTTTCAGATTCACAAGAGGTAAAGATAACACACCTCCCAGCCTGATATATAAAATATTACCGATGGAGCTGAGACCTCTTTGACCCCTTTTCCAATCACAACTCCTTCCCAGTCCCTAGAAGTAACGGCGAGCCTTGAATAGGATGTGGTGTACCATCCCCAAGCATCAGAGTCACATGAATTTGTCATCTGCTGTCCAGCCCATAGTCCTACCCTTCTGCTGGTTCAGACCATTTTCTTTTTTTTCTTTTTTTAAATATATCTTTATTGATTTCAGAGAGAGGGAAGGAGAGGGAGAGAGAGAGACAGAAACATCAATGATGAGAAAGTCATTGATTGGCTACAGCCCACAACCCGGGCATGTGCCCTGACCGACCGGGAATCGAACCCTGATCCCCTGGATCCTCGGTCGACGCTTAACTGCTGAGCCACTCCCGGCCGGGCCAGACCATTTTCATTTTCCACCAAAGCCATCTGTTCAGCATACACGGAGCACCTACTCTGGGCCAGGCACCATAAAAACTTGTAAAAGTCAAACCTGTACCAGTCTCCCAGCCTCCAGTGTGTCCCTCAAGCCAATCCACGCCCAGCACTGCAGTCCCCATGCTCTCTCTCGCTGATGAACGTCTAATGGCTTCCTACCGCCAGTAGCTCTGGTAAGGGCACCCACAGCAACCATTTCAGTCTGATCTATAATAATGTCCTTCCTTTCCTGGTCTAGTGACCCCAGAAGCCGTTCCCACGCCCATGGATAGAAGAGACAAGCAATTCTTTCAGGGCAGCTGTAGACACTCCCCGGTTCTCAGACAGAGAGGGCCAGGCCTATCGTGCCCTGAGCCTGTCACTGTCCTTCTGGAAGCTCCCTGGTTCTGTTCGATGAAGCCGGCCCGCCCACAATGTGGTTGGCAGTGGACTTCCCTCCGCCGTGGTGGGGAGAATATATGAAGGTGAAGGTGGTGGGACTGGAGAGTGTGCTGGTCTAATGTGGCCACCGCTGCTCAGCTCGAGCTCATTGCTGCTTTGCGGGCACACAAACCCATGTTGCTTGACGTGCCCATTTTTTAAAGAGAAGCTGAAAATCAGTTTGGTTTTGTTTCCCTTTCTTTTACTAGGCAATCCTTGCACAGTGAGGCTAGGGACCCTAATAGTTGGTGATCTTGCAAGATCATTTGCTCTTCTCAAGTTAGGTGCTCTCAGCTGTCAGGTGAAAGGAAAGCAAGAAGTACTGTATTTGCAGGGGTCCTGTGCTGCTTACGTGTGATAATTCATGTAGGGGCCTTAGACCGGAGCCAGGCTGGCACAGAGTAAGTGATCAGGAATTGCTAGCTTTTTGGGTTTTCTTACTAGACACTAGAGGAGGCACTAGGCTGGGATCCCATCTTTCTTGCCCATCTCAATTCGGAGTGCAGTGTTCTGTCTTTTAAGGCAGGGACAGCACAGCCCACCCTAAAGAGAGATCCAGGACTGAGCAGAAGTCTCTGGAGCTCCCAAATGCAGGGGTGATGGAGGCAAGAGAGACTGCAAGGAATTGCCCCAAACATCTGCTGTAGACTTTTCTACTGGAGGGAAAATAAAGAAAGATGAAAAATAAGGAAGGAAGGAAAGAAGGAAGGAAGGAAGGAAGGAAGGAAGGAAGGAAGGAAGGAAGGAAGGAAGGAAGGAAGGGAGGAAGGAAGGAAGGGAGGGAGGGAGGGAAGGGAGGGGAAATGAGGTTAGTAAAAATTCAAAGCATAGACAACACTGTAATTAATATATAGGGAGAGGTTTTTAAATTCTGATATAGACATATAAAAAACTGCTAAGCAGAAGTCACGTTGCAAATTATAATTAATGATACTTAAAGATATTTAAGATGTATTATTAAGTTTTAAAATCAGACTATAAACCAATGTGCATTGAAGGAGACTAATAGTGTATATGACTTTTATCTATATCCAACCAGAAAAAAGACTGGAAGGATAGCCAACAAAATATGAAAAATGGTCATCTCTGGGTGACAGGGTTATAATTTTTATATTTGTTTTACTTATATGAACCTCCTAATTTATCTATCATAAACGTGTGCGATTTTTGTAATAAGACAAAATGAGAAATATTAAAAATAATCATTAGGTTTGCGAAGCTACTAGTTACAGCCAAAGCAAGAATTTCACATTTTTTCTAAACGTCCAGCAGATGGCGCAATGGCAATGTCCACCTCTGGCAGTTTCACTGCTGCATTGACAGAATCTCAGCCGCTTTCCTAGGCACTGCCAGGGCTGCCCATGAGGCAGAGGGCCTGGTTGTATTAGGAGCAGGCAAGTCTTCTGTGCGTCATTCATTGGTCAAAGAAAAGCAGACTGTAGAGAAACTGCAAGAAAGGAGAGTGCAGTGCCCCCAGGTCTGGTAACAGTGGCACCATGACCACCTCTGGGCCTGTAGGGGAAGGGTGAGGGGTCAGTGTAGCCACATGACAGGAGCCGTGACAGTGGGTGAAAGACAGCCAACTCATAGCAGCCCTGTAGTGAGGAAACTATAAGAACAAACATTCCAACCCCCATTTTCCTCTTTTCCTCCTATCGCCTGCCATTGTCCCCACTCACCAGACCCACAGATCCACTCAGTTTCTCCTTCCTGGCACAGAGCAGGGAGGGGAGGGGGAATGGATGTGAAGATATAAGGCATAGGGCCTCTTTGTAGTTCCTGGTCCAAAATGTGCCGTCACAACCAAACATGCCAAATCCCAACGGACTCCAAGATTGAGACACCTTAGCCTGGACTTTAAGGAGCACCTTTGAGAGAAGCTAAATAGTATGGAAAAGAGTGAGGTTTTCAATCCCAGTGGCATCCTTGGACAAGCAACCTAACTGGTCTGAACCTAATCTGTAAAAGGGGACCTTAATGGTACCTGCTTCGCGGGGGTACACAAGGGTTAACTGGGTCAACACTGGTGAAGTCCCTGGCACAGTGCTGGGTACATATTGAGGATTTCGTCAAGGTTCACTTTTATTAGTATTGTTATGACCTTTGCATTTCACTCTGGAGAATCTCATGAAGGAATAAATTTCCCCAGAAAATATCTTGAGATAGAAAGAATACCAGCTTTGAAGTCAAACACCTGGGCTCACATCCTCCACAATATGTTCTTCCTCAGTGTCGTCCTTAATTTCTCTGAGCCTCAGTTGCCTCACCATAAAGGGGACCACGAACACCCACTTGCCAGACCTAGATGAAGGCCAAAGCAAATGAGATAAATGTACAAGAAAACGTTTCCTAAAGTGCAACAGCACTCAGCTAATGTAAGGGATTATAATTATTAACCCAGCCGAGAGTGCTCTGGGCAAGCATTTTTCTGATGATCTTTGTTGCTGTTCTCTTGTTGACTCAGTGCATGTCAACAGATGACTCCATTTCAACCTAAGTGTCCATCGCCCGGGCTAATTGCTAATTTAGACTTAAATTGTGCCCAGCTCCCGATTAGAATTTAAACCTTGGAACTCCATTAGGGATGCATAATGCTACATTTTCCTTCACTGAAATTAATCAGCTGCAAATGATTAAATTACTATATATAGTGTGAAACACAACAAAGCTGTAATTTTTATATAAATTCCAGAATGTTACATTATTTCCCTTCAGCACTGACATTGGAATAATTCCTCCACAATCATTGCTCTGTCTTCTGTAAAATAAAATTTTAAAAACCCATTGCTCTTCAAGCGTACCAAAGTCTGCGTTCAATATTTAATATGATTAATGTTTACTGGATTTGTTGTGGGGTTGTCTGCTAATTGTGGCATTAAACCGCACCCCCTTTATCATCTTTGGGGGCCGAGGGATGTTGGTTCAGAACCACAGTTTAAGAAAGTATCAATTAAAATTCAGCTCCATTGAACACATGAATCTTTTTGTTGTTTGTTTGTGATGCTTGGCATATTTGGTGGCAACAGTCTCCTCTTCCCCTTTCCTAGCTACGAGAACAGATTGAAATTCTAAGCAACTTCTCAGTAAGGATGTTGCCCATAGTGAGGCCCAGGCTTGCTCAACAGGCAAATGGGGGTCAGAGACATCCAGGGTGCAATCCCAGCAGCATGCTTCCCCGGCAAAGCCCTCCACCACTGGACAGGGTCAGGTAACTAAAGCAAATGGGATGTGGGTGAGGCAAACAAGATGTCTAGGGGCAAAATTTCAGGAGGCCGATTCTGTGCTTGCATGACCTCAGGAGTGAGTGTCCAGTGCTTAAATTTTGTGCCCCAACTCCCTCACGCTCCAAGGACCCTGCCTCCTTATGTTTTGCATCCCAGGCGCCTCACTTGCATCCCACTCTGAAGAGCACCTCATTGAGAGTCAGAAAACCTGAAATGATGACCCAATGTGTCCTGGCATCACCATGATAGACCTTGGATCAGTCCCTTAACCCCTCTGAGTCTTTGCTTTCTTGTGTATGAAATAAGGATAATAATCTCTACTGGGAAGATGTAGGGTTGAGGTAGTGCTCTGTAAATGGCAGGCTGCTCTCCAGATGTGGGGGTCATTGTGACCTAGTGGCATGTGTTTCTCTGGCTTGTCTCCACACTGCAGCCATTCCTCTGGTTCCCTCCTCAAAGTCCCTGCAACCCTTTGGAGGAAACCCTGGACAAAGTCTTGGAAATGTTGTCCCCACAATGTCTCCCAGCCCCCATATGGCCTCCAAAGCCCAGGGAAGGTGTCTCCCCCTGCTGCTATCGTTCCTTCCAGATGTTGGGAGGGTGTTCTGCTGGCTTTGAGGTTAAACTGTGCCAACTATAGCTGGGCCACTTAAGTGATGGAGTGATCTCTTCTCTCACCCTCTCCCATTCTTCTCGGTTCCAAAGGCCAACTGCGTTCCTCTCCCAGGGTGTCTCAAGGAACATGTGGACAAACCATTCTTCCAGCTTCTCTTCGTAGCCCATCTCTCTAGAGTCCATACACAAGATCATGGAAGTCTTCTCTCTCCACGCCCTCATTCCTTCCCTCATCTCCCTCACCTCTGTGAACCTTGCCCCAGGTACACAATCACTCCTTTCCACCCAAAGCTTGAGCTCCACACTAACACTGGGCCACACTGAGTACTTACTGGGCACCCTCAAGGGTGCCATCTTGGGATCAGTAGAGATGCACCCTTGGCATGGATATCAATCATCCTTACCTCGAGTGACTTTGCAGGCAACTGACATCTGCAAGGGTCCAAGGCAGCAGAGAAATACCCTGGCTGTGCAGCAATTCGCAGAAGACAGACTAATTTCCGAGTCTATGTGTGATATCCCTGGGAAGCCTTGGCTGACTCAACATTTGTAGGGGACTGACGCCCTGGCAACATGACAGAGAAGGAGCGAATGAAGTCGGGGTGGTTACTGTTACAATGAGCCCAATTTTGTGCTCTGAAATATCCATAATGAAAGCAAATTATGTGCTGGATCCTATGCTAATTACTTTAAATATGTTATTTTATGTAGTTCTCACAGCAACTCAATAGATACCTCCTTTTACAAATGAAGTGACTAAGGCTTAAAGAGGTCAGTACCACCTTGACTGGGCGATGGACTATTTGGTTAAATATTATCCTGGGTGTGTCTGTGAGGGTGTTTCTGGATGAGATTAACATTTGAATGTGTAGACTAAGTAAAGCAGATCACCCTCCCCCAAGTGGGTGGACCTCATCCAATTACTTAAAGTCAGCGAGAATTCTCTCTGCTTGGCTGTCTTCAAGGTGGACCTCAGTCTTCTCCTGCCTTTGAACTCAGACTGGAGCTACATTATCAACTCTCTTGGGTCTCCAGTTTGCCAGTTATAAATCATAGACTTCAGCCTCCATAATCACGTGAGCCAATTCCCTATAATAATAAAAAAAATCTCATATATATATGAGCATTTCCTCAATGTTTATGTGTGTATGTGTATATTATATGTATGTAATATTATATTCTGTTTCTCTGGAGAACCCAAACTAAAACACTAAGATCACACAATTATATAACAGATACTTTTGGCTGCCCACCTACCAACCGTCCTGAGATACCCCACTTGTCCTTGCTGGTAGGACCCACCTCCTACTATAAAGACTTAAAATGCCAACTCCTCCCCTTCTCCTCTTCCATGACATTCACCGCACAGGAGTGCAACTCAAACCTTGCGGTGTGGTCCTAAAGAAGAGTTTGCCAGGAGCTAATGGGAAAGTTTCCTTCCTAAAAAAAGGAGCCACCCAGGAGGAGATGGCTTTCGCCAGTTTTGTGGAGGATCACACCTGCCTGGGCCCAGAAACCACAGCAACATCTCTCAACGAGGGGAGACCCTGCCTTTGTGCTGAGGAAGGCAGAGCAGAAAGACAGGAGACATCGGAGCCATGAAAATACTGTAGAACAGCTGAATGAGCCAATCCTGAAATCCCTGCCTCTAGATTTCTTAGGTGACATAATGTCCTTATTGTTTAAGTCTGTTTCCTGCACCCCAAAGCTTCCTAATCTAATTAGTCGATTTGATTTTCACTGTAAGAGCTTACATCAGAGGTCTGTTTATCCAGTCAAAGGTATACTTAGGAGTCCATTTAATCCTTTCCTCATTTACAAATAGTCCAGTGAAATGCTGAATATATCTATATATCTCTATCCATATCCATCCCTCAACCCTGCATCCCCCCATTCCCTCTGTCTGAGTTCTGGGGTCAAAAATGTTTGGGAAGTTGTGACGCTGCACACTGCAGCTCCTCTGGAGAGTTACAATGAACACGAACAGGTTAGAAGTGCTGAGAGGTGCTACAATAAAGAAACTTCTTTAACTTAACTCAGCATTTCCTTGATTATTTGTTTTTCAATCACAAAACCCTCCTTTTCTTTTTTTTTTCTTTTTTCTTAGCATGCATTTGAACAGCAACCCAGTTTGGGAAATGCGCCTGGAACTGGGCAAATATCTCTGCCCTAAGACCCCCCTCCCCCATTTTAAGAGGACAATTGTTCCCTGGGAAGGCAACACTTGTTATTCTGAAGCGCTGAAGCAGAACCTCAGGCACAGAGAGGCCACTCAGAACTTGCCTAGCAGATGTTTACAGATAGCTGATGGTAATTTCAATACAAAAGGCATATATCTGGCCTGGGTTTACTGTTTGTGATTCACAACTAGATTCTAGGAACCCGAGTCTGGCCTGTCATGTCATCCTGCTTGAGCTAAGCGTATTTGACACAAACAGTTCCCTTTCATGGTGGCCTCATCCCCCGTTTACACCATCCACAGCCCAAGAGGCTGTGTTTTAACATAAACTTCAAATCACATGCATACTAACACTACTTCATGAGCAAGAAATTACCACGTCTGGTTCATTGACATTTACTTCTGGGAACCATTTCAATCAGATTAATCCGTTTATCTAAATAATCTTCCACTCACTTCACAACCTCAGAACTCACCAATACATTCTACTGAGGCTCCAACCTTCCTTTTTGTAGACTGAGATGCAAGATTAATTATTACCTGGAGTTCCGTAGACTGAACTCTTAATAGAGTTCAAATAATAGCCTTTATCCCATTTGAATTTGAGAAAGGGAAAAAGAGTAGGGCAGATGGAGATGTCATTGTCAGCCAATGATTGATAGGCTGTTGGAGAAGGTGGCTTAGACAGGCAGGAACAACACGCCTTGTATTAGTCAGGATAGGAAGCTAATGCTGCAATAACAAACATCCCAGGAATCTTGGTGGCTGATCAGAAGAAACCTGCTCTTTCTTGTCCACATTACATGTCTATCGTGGGCTGGCAGACGGTCTGCTCCATGTCACATTCACTCAGGGACCCAGCAGTTAGAACGGACTATCTCTGGAACATTGCCAATCATCATGGCAAAGAGGAAAATGCATAGATAGCAAGCCCCTCATCGACTCGCAGAGCTTCCACCCAGAAGTGACCACATCACTCCTGCTCACGTTTCATTGGCCACATGTGAGCTCCATTACCACAGGCCCCTAACACTGAACCTCAGAGCTAGACAGATCTGCCACCCTAGACCAGGAATCACTGGAGGAGCCACAGGCTTCATCCCGCTGGGGCAGGGCCTTTACTGTTATGTTTACCCTCCCTGCAGACAGGTAGATCCGAAAGAGAGTGAGTGATGGAGCTAACCTCTTAAACTCCTGGTCAGGTGAGAGGGCAGACACTGGCCAGGCCAAAACAGGTTATCCCACTTAATAATGTCTTCTTCATCTTCCAGTTCTCTATTTCACTCTTTCTCTGAGGCATCCTTGACATATAACATCACATTAATTGTAGGTGTACAGCGTAAGGATTCCACATTTACACATTATGGGGATTCAGCGCTTGCTTTCCTGTCACCCTCCTCCAACAACCAAGAACCAGGCCAGGGGTGTCCCTTGATGGAGTTCCCATCTGCCTTTCAACATTCATTGAACACATTTATTGAGCACCTACTACATTCCAGGCACTGGTCAAAGCCCAGCCCCCAGTAACATTTTTTTAAAGTACAGCAATGTAGTGTAGGACCACTGCCAGCTCCAAAAGTGTTTTGCACAGATTAGGAAAAAAATGCCCTTTCTGGGCAGAGGCAGCCCTGTCCATACACAGCTTGGCAAGCAGAAAGCCCTTTTGTATAAAGAAAAAAATCGCCCCTTCATCAGAGCGGACACAGCCCTTGTAGGGCACACAGCTTGGCGAGCAAAGTGAGACTGGATTTAGGCCCTGTATGCCCCTCATCCAGGTGTCCTGGCCAAGCACAGGTGTCCGCCCAGATGCAGCGTCCCCAAAGTTGTGCATTTTTCTTAAAGATAAATGTGCTCTGTTCAAGGTCTCCTCTTTTATTCTCTCTTTTCAGGTGTGTGACAATGCCCTTTCCTTTTTGAAATGATCGTAACAGTAGGTGGTAGAGTTTTTTTGTCTTTTGGAGAATGTTCTTCGTAAAATAGAGTTGACAACTTTGTGTCAGTTCTCTGTTTTGGACATTTTTCTGGCCCTTACATTTCAAAACTTTGGGAACCACTGACTGATGGGAGGTGTTGTGTGGTAAGAAGCCCTCTGTTCCGGCAAAGGAAAAAGACACCGGAAAATAACACAGACCTGGGCAGGTAGAATATTAGCATGTGTCCCTGAGCTGCAGCAATCTGCATGACATTACATCTCAGGACTGCCAGGTTGCTATGGTTATCCCCATACCTATATAATTACCTAGGCAGTGGCTGTCTTTGTGACATATGAGGTCCACGGCATGCAGATATTCAGAGAAGAAAGATTTTTTTGTCTGAAAATCGTACATGCTAGCAGTAAATGCCATGCTCAAACGCAGCTGCATGCACACATGACAACGTCTGTGCACACAGGAGCGTCACTGTCTCTTGCACGCTTTGGTGACTAGATGTGCCACATGTGACGTCCACACAGCTGTGAGGAGGCAGACCTTGGCTCCGGAGATAAATCTGGACTTTCTCTCTTAGCCAGGATTCTTTCTGCTGCTAGAAACAGAAAGCTGGTCTCAGTTAAAGGGGATTGTATCAGCTCACCCAACTGAGAAAGGAGCATTCGGGTCAGGCATAGCTTGATCCAGGGGCTCAGTGACAGTGTGAGGACCTAGCCTTCTCCCCATCCCCGGGGCCCTCTACTGTCCCTTGTGATTACTGAGCACAACCTCTCCCCTTGTGAGGGGCTCACCACACGGGCTGTCAGCTGCCAAAGCTCTAGGTTTGGATAGACCAGGAAAAAGAAAGCTTACCTTTCCCAACAGCTCAAAACAAACAAAAGTTCTGTGCCTGGGCCTCGTTAGCTCAAATTGGACCATATGCCTGTCCCTGAACAACTCACTGTGACCACGGTCATGACAGGACCTGGAGCAGCGTTGTGGGGGAGAGTTAGGTCTCTAGAATAAAGTCAGGGTCAAGGGATGTGGCCAGTCAAGCTTTCCTTCACTCCCCAAAGGAGTGGGTTCTAAGAAGTTAGGCTCTGAAGACACAGCACCCACGCCACTCTCCCTGCGCCCCCACCTGGTCTCCCGGCTGCTGCGCCTGCTCCGTGCTCTGAGATGCTGCTTCTTGCCTGCACCCGGGGGGAGGGGGGACTGATCGGATCAGTGGGGGGCAAAGGCAGATCTGAGGGAGGGAGGAGGAAAGGTGGGGGGATTTCTTTCCTTCTCCTTCCCTGCTTCAGTGTCTCCCAGGACCCCATGTTCCCATCCGCCCTTTCAGCCCTGGAGGGAGTAACAGCTTCCCACTGCTATCATCTCCAGGTACTTCAATGTCCCTTGTGTGTCCCTGTCCATAAATCCATACCTTGTCCCTTAAAGCCTTTTCATTTAAACCAGGGGTCAGCAAACTTTGGCCCACAAGCCAAATGCCGCCTTCCCAGTCCATTTTGATAAACACAGTTTTACCAGAACACAGTCATGCCCTTGATTTAGGTGCTGGCCACGGCCAGTTGTGACAGAGACTACATGTGACCAGCAAAGCCAAAAAGATGTCCTACCTGGCCCTTCACAGGAACAAATTTGCCGACTCCTGGGCAAGCGACCTGTGATGGATTTTGTCTCCTGCTAGGGCCCTGTCTGTCACAGCTCCTTAGAGAATGAAGGAACAGAGCACTACTTTTGCTGCCAGGTTTATATGTAAATGTTGGGAGGAAACTAAGATAAAAGGCCCACCCGGCTGGCTCTAGGGGAAACCACAGAAAGGAAAGAGAGGTGTAGGGAGCTTTTTTATACATGAGCCCTGCCCTCTCCCAGCCCTGGAGCTGAGGGCTCTCAGAGCCGAGGACGCCCCCACCCAGGCCCCCCTGGCCGCCACTCTCACAGACGGTACACCTGAGTGAGCCGACTTCATCGGGGGAGCCAGTGAACGGGAAAATCAATATGTAAAGAACCAAACTGAAATGCTGGATGAAAAAGATGAACATTGCTAGGTTTAGAAAGTAAAAATGTTCTAAACAGATAAACAGTAAGCAAAGCGCTTTGATTTGTACTGTTTTCCAGTCCATAAAACCCTAATATCCGCCAACGTCTCATTAAGAGCTCCCACTGCAGATTGCGGCAGGGACGGCCTCCGAGCCGCAGACCCAATCTTCGCGATGTTTTACATGGGTGCTAAATGGGGGGGAAGTCCGCTCAATCATAAACACAGCACTAGTTTAGGGGAAAAGTAAATGCTGGAGTTAAATGAACAATATCTATCATTTTTCAGTGCATTTATTCCAGTCAATCAAAAAAAGAAAAAAAAAAAAGAAAGAAAAAAAAGTAGGCAGAGAGCCTTTATGGGAGTGAAGAAAAAGGCAGCCAGCCAGCAACAAACATCTGTAACCAGGCCCTTCAGCCTTCAGAAACAGGGAGGGTCTGTGTTTTGAATAATAGCTTCGGTGAAATAAATGATCAAATTATGTTGGAAAATGGTTCATCTGGACTTCTAGCCCTTTGCGATCTCCAAGGCTAATAGGGCTCCAGTTTATGAAGTCCCTTCCTAATACAGCAAAGCCTCTTCATCTAACATCACACTCATTCCCGCAGTGGAACCCCTGGGAGCTCTCTGAGTGACTGACCAGAATTGAAGGGACCACACGGGACTCCTTTCTTTGATGATCTCTGTTTCCATGACCTCAGGGAAGAGGGAAAAGCCCTGGAAAGGAAATCAGCAACCCTGAGGTGGATCCTGGGCTGTGACGCAGGGAAGCCTTAGACCAACTGTTAAATCCCTCTCTGAGCCTCAGCTTCTTTATCTGTGAAATGGGACCAGCACTCCCCCCATTTACACACACACACACAAACACACTGCCATCCAGGCCTTGTAAATACATCCATTCCCAATTGATGAACATTTACTAAGCACTTTTTAGGTGTCCGGAGGCTGCTGGGTGAGGAGGGAGATGCAGCCCCTCCCTCTTAATCACCTGCAGAGGAGAGAAAGGCCAGGACACGGTGAGAAGCTCTGGCGCAGCCATAGAGACAGGTCTCTGAAAGAGCTTCTGGAAGGAAGGGATGTCTAAACATGTTCTGCAGAATAAGTTGAGGGGGGAGGATGTTACCACTACAAGGAAGCAGAGAGGAGCTGGAGCCCTTAGAGGTACTAAAAGTAGTTTTGAATCCTGAGATTCAAGGTGAGGGCGGCAAGAGGCCTGGGAAGGAGGGAGGGCCAAGAAACACCAGATAACCAGGGCCTCCTGGTTCTGCTGCAGCGTTCGGACTTAACCTTGAAATCCGTGGGAGCCCACCGAGGGGTTTCTGTTGGGGGAGGGCGCTTGATTCAGTGTGTTTCAGGAAGGCCTTCCTCACTCGCTGCAGGAGTGAAAGGGGAGGCTGGCAGCAGGGAGACCCAAAATCCGGGGACAGCTGGCAGCGGCTGAGGCTGGATGGAGCAAGTGGAGCTGAGGAAAAACGGCACGGAATCGACAGGACCGCGTGATGGGTCAGGGACAAAGGGGAGGAAGGTGGCGAGAAGGCACGAGGCTTCTGGCCTGGATAAAAGGGCGTGCGCTGGCTCCGCTCCCTGAGAGGGGGCGCACTTGAAGTGGGGCCTGGCATGAGGCAAGGTGCACAGTAGGCGCACAGGAGGTGCTCAGTAGGTGTTTGTTGACTCAAAGCGGAAGCTTGATTCTCCTAGCTTCATTCTCCCCCCACCCCTATTACCCATCACCCCACCCCCACCCCCCACACTGCCCCCACCCACCCTACCTCGTCCTGCACATCACTGCCTGTTAAATCTTTTTAAAACACCAATTTGTCTGTCAGATTTAAACGGCTCATTTAAATAGCTCAGGATTTCCCCAGGCACCACTCAGAGCCCCTCCGCAAAGCCTCCTTAATCCAGCTCCCCAGCCCAGCCCGCCTGTTTCTGCTGGGCTTCCGCTGCCTGTGACCTGGGGCCTCCAGGCCTTTATTGGGCTGTGCTCCCCTCCCAGAGCGCCGCGGTCCCTTCAGGCCGCCACTGCAAGTTCCAATCACAGAATCGCAGTGCAGGCCAGGAAAACAGAAAACAGCACTCTCCACGCTCCTGTTACTTACGTTCATTCAAAGTGGGCTCAGTTCTTTGACATCCAGGCAACCCGTGGGGTCTGAGGTAGAGGAAGTTTCAAGAAGGGAAACAAGAGGCAAGTTTATCTTGATTACAGATAAATTGGCTAATAAGATACATCTTAATGCATCCTTCCAGCACATTCCAGGCCCTCAGAGTCCTTTTGATGTTGAAACATGTTTTTAAAGCACGAAAGGATTATGATTGTCAGGAAAAAAGCAGGGTTTTTTTCAGGCCTTAAGCTATAAAAACTGCTGTTCCCATTCTCTCTGCAAATGAGCCCACTTTAGTATGTCCTGCTGGGAAATGAAGGCAATTGCTTTATGCCTGGGAATTACCAAAGATTTACTTGAAAGTGCTACCTCACACTCAGTGGGAAATAAGTCTAAATGAAAAGGAAAACAATTAGCCCAAATGTGTCAACCTCAACCGTGCTGATTGGTTGGTTGGTTGGTTTTAAAAGCCCATTTTTATTTCTAGAATCAAAAGTTGCAAAAAACAACAACAAACACACCACCTGCTCCTCCAGTAGTTACAGTCCTCAAATGAGAAGTCCCTGGGACAGGCACAGACAGGGTTACTTTGAAGGCCACCCACCTTAGTGTTAGAGCCCCATCCAGAACCCTGGGAAGGGCACCTCAGTGGACAAATTGCACCCTCAAATTGCAATCCCTCAGGCCAAGAAAGCTACAGAGCCCCCTGATACAACCAACAGACTCAAGTTCTGCTGTCTATCAGGCTTCCCCCCTGGAACAAGGCAGGCCTCCTGCCTGAAGCCAGCTCACTCCTCCAGCCACTAGGACAGCGTTTCTCAAACTCTAGTCTAAGAACCACTGCACTTGCATTAGAATCACACCTTTTCTTTACACACTCAGATGTGTGGTCCCTATCCCACATTTAGAGTCCAAGTCTCTAAAGGTTCATTCCTCAGTACTGCAGTGCAGGCTGACTAGCAAGGTTTCTCTTTGCTCCCAGTCCACTGGCATTTCCTTCCATTGTTCTTCTGATCCATCTTAGGGTCTCTGGTCCATCATCTTTATTTTAAACGTCCTTGCAATTCTCCTGTGTTCCCCCATTAAACTCATTTCCCATGCACTTCGATAACTGTCAAATCTCTTCCACTCTCTCTGAACTACAATTTCCTAATTACCAACCCTACAGCTTTGTAGCATTTGACCTCATCCCCAGTTGTCTGAGGATTTAGGGGCTGCCAGATGAGAAGTCCCTCCTCCTCTAGGTACCAACACACACACACACACACACACACACACACACACACACACACACACACACACACACCTACACCGCCCCACCCCTCACCTTGACTCTGGATCTCACCTCACCCTCGTCAGAACCTTCCAGTATCAATATACCTCCTTTCTCCTGCGTGTCCAGTCATGTCTGCTCAACTGAATCCTTCGCTTTGGCTCTTTTTTTCTGTTGCAGAGTTATCACTAAAGTAACAAATTAGGGTGGGCATTCTCTCCAATATCATTACATCAATGAGAACATGCTTTATGCTCAGCTAGCACAATGGAATGTTAGCTTGACTGTTGTCTATCAGTACTTAATAGACTGAAGAATATGTTTCAACACAGCTTTTTAAATGTTTTAAATAAAAAATTTCAAATATATTTAAAAAAGAGAGACCCACCACCCCCACTTACCCATCACCCAGACTCAACAATTATTACCATTTACCAAAGTATTTTAAAGCAACTCCCATGTGTCAGCTGATCACAATAGGCATCTCTAGCTGATAAGGGCATATTTTAAAAGAACACAACCTCCATGCCATTATTAAGGCTATATAATTAGCAGCAATTCCTTAATATCATCTGATACTCAATCCATTTCCCAGTTGTCTCAAGGACATCTTTTTACAGTTGGGTTTTTCAAATCAAGATTCAAACAAGATCCTTACATTGTAGCTCATTCTTTTTTCTTTTTTTATCTTTATTGTTGAAAGTATTACAGGTGTCCCATTTTTCCCCCCAATTGACCCCCTCCACTTCGCTCCCACCCCCTCCCCAGGCCTTCACCCCGTTATTGACTGTGTCCATGGGTTATGAATATATGCCTATAACTTCTTTGGTTAATTTCTTCCCACCCTCCACCCCCCTTCCCTCTTCCTCTGAAATATGATCGTCTGTTGCATGCATCAATATCTCTGGATCTATTTAGCTCATCAGATTCTTTTGTTCATTAGCTTCTTTTTAAAGAAGACCCTTCAACGTTTCCTGTAGTGCTGGTTTGGTGGCGATGAACTCCTTTAGCTTTTTCTTATCTGTGAAGCTCTTTATCTGACCTTCAGTTCTAAATGATAGCTTTGCTGGGAAGCGCAATCTTGGTTGTAATTCCATGTTTTTCATCCCTTTGAATATTTCTTGCCACTCCCTCTGGTCTGCAAGGTTTCTGTTGAGAAATCAGCTGACAGTCATATGGGTGCTCCCTTGTAGGTAACTAACTGCCTTTCTCTTGCTGCTTTTAAGAATCTGTTTGTCTTTAACCTTTGGCATTTTAATTATGATGTGTCTTGCTATGAGCCTCTTTGGGTTCCTCTTCTTTGGGACCCTCTGTGCTTCCTGGCCATGTAAGTCTATTTTTTTCCCCAGGTAGGGGAAGTTTTCTGTCATTATTTTTTCAAATAGGTTTTCAAGTTCTTGCTCTCTTTCTTCCCCTTCTGGCACCCCAATAATATGAATGATGGGCCTCTTGAAGTTGTCCCAGAGGCTCCTTATACTATCTTCATATTTCTGGATTCTTTTTTCTTTTTGCTCTTCTGGTTGGGTGTTTTTTGTTTCCTCATGTTCCAAATTGCTGATTTGTTTCTCAGCGTCCTCTACTCTACTGTTGATTCCCTGTAAATTATTCTTCATTTCAGTTCGTGTAGCCTTCATTTCAAATTGGTACTTAATTATGTCATCAATTTTCTCAGTTGTTTTCATAATAATATGCGTGAGCCTCTTTATAAACAAAATTCTCAACTCTGTATCTATTAGCTCGCTTGGATCTTTTAATTTAGTTCCTTTTCTAGAGATTTCTTCTGTTCTTTCCTTTGAGACATGTTTCTTTGCCTCCACATTTTGGCTGCTTCCAGGTGTTTGTTTCTATGTATTAGGTAGAGCTGCTGTGTCTCTTGGAATTTGTAGAGTGGCTCTGTGTAGTAGGTGTCCTGTAGGGTCCAGTGGCTCAGCCTCCCCAGTCACCTGAGCTGGGCCTTCTAGGTGCTCCCCTGTGTGGGCTGTGTGCACTGTCCTGTTGTAGTTGAGCCTTGGTTGCTGTTGGCATCACTGGGAGGAATTGACCCCCAGGCCAATCAGCTGTGAGGACCAGCTGCAACTACAGCCAGAGAGCTGCTGTGCTGGAGACACCCCTATGGAGCAGGATTTACTTCAGTGGAGCTTTGGTGTTCACCAAGTGCACTCCTTAAGTGTGTCACTCATGGCTGTGGTAGGGTTGTAATCCAGCGTGGTGGAGTCTGACCACCGAGTGCAGTGTCTGTGGGGCCTCCCAGGAGATGCAAAGTCAGCCTGTGCCAGTGCCTTGCCCAGGGCCACCCAGCAAGAGCTACACAGCAAACCGTAGTTGGCTGCTACTTGTGTTGGGCTTGGAGGTGCCCAGGAGAGGCCAAGCTATGAGCCAATGCAGGCTGCCGCTAGTGCCAGGCCTGGGGCCGCTTATCAGGCCGTATGGGGCCCGCTGCTGCTTGAGAGATTTTAAGAAAGTTCTGAGCATGAGGCTCGAGAGGCCACTTGCACAGAAAAGCCCCTGGAAATGGCCTGGATGAGCTGCAGGTGGGGGGGCGGGGCCTCCGGGAATCACGGGGCGGGGCCAAAGGTGGGAGTCAGGTGCTGGGGATTCAAACATGGCGCCTGCCTTCCAGCTGTGCGGGGGAGGACTCGCCACAGGAGCCATGGCCTCCGCCAGCCCTTCTGCCCGGGAGGAAGCCGCCCCTCCCCCTCTCGCCCCGACTTCAGGCAGGTTAGTTCCCCCCGAGTGTCCCAGGTCCTTTCAGGCTGCTGCCCGGCGCTGGGCTCAGAGGGAGAACGTCTGAGTGAGTCCCTGCGGGAGCCCTTTAAGAGGAAAGCCTGGGGCTCCCGCAGCCTCCGGGACCCTCAGGGACAGTCCCCGCTGGTTTCATAGCCCAAAGCTGTGGGGACGTCTCTTCCCAGCCCTGGAGCCCTGGGCTGGGGGCCTGCTGTGGGGCTGGGACCCCTCCCTCCTCCGGGAAACCTCCGCCACCAAGATGTCCTCCCAGGTTTACCCCGAGGCACTGGGTGTGGGCCCGCAGTGGAGTCTCTGGGATTCAGCCCCGACCCACCCGCGTCTCCGCCCCTCCTCCCGGTCTCGATGCTCCTTCAGCTCCCTGGCTGTGGGGCTTCTGTTCAGCCAGGTTTCAGGAGGCGCTGAGTGCTGGTGGTTCTGCATTGTAGTTGTAACTGTGATGTGGTTGCGGGAGGCGGCGGGCGCAGCTGTTACCTACACCGATGTCTTGATTCCCCCTGTAGCTCATTCTTATGTCTCTTACCTTTATTTTACTCCATAACAGTCTCCTTGCCTTTGTTTTTAAAAATGCCATTGATTTCTTGGTCCATTTGTTACGTAGATTATCCCAAATTCTTGATCTGACTGGTCACGTCTCTACAGTGTTGATAACTTGTGTCTCTATCCCCGCATTTCTGCTAAACTGGTAATTACATGAGGAGACTCGATTAGATTCGGGCTCAGTCTCCTGGGTACCAGTACTTCCTAGGTAGTGTTTCCTTTTTTAAACAGGCTAAAGTGGTTAGAGACCACGTCTAGAAAACCTTCCCTCGTCTCATGTCCTCTCCCAACTACCAACCTTTCTACCTCGTCCCGCCCAGTCTTCCCGCTGAACCTTTTCTTACCCGGTTCCTTCTATCAGAGCCTCTGCGGGTGCTCTTGCCTCCCCCCCGGCTGCCTTTCCCTAGGTCAGCGATTTACCTTTTTCACCTCATGGCTCACGTACACTAATTACTAACATTCTGCGGCACACCAAAAATGTGTTCTATTTTTTGATCTGACCAAAAAAATAGGTATAATTTTGATTCTTTCACACTGGATGGCTATTGCTGTGTTGGCTGTTGTCATTTTTTATTTGACAGTCTAAGAGAAAAGAGGTCAGTGCCCCTGACCGAATCGTTAGGTATTATTGTATGTTTTAAAAATTCTTTCAGGACACCAGCTCAAAATCGCTGCCCTAGGTCCCTCCAGTATTTCCTTCCAATCTCAGCTGAAGCATTTCTTTCCCTTAGAGTTTTCCCTGACTTCTGTGATAAGATCGAATCTCCCTACTAGATAGATGCTCTTAGCACCGTGGATTCCTCCCTGTAGCCTCAGTTCTACACTGATTTGCGATTATTCCATCAACATCTCTCCCCTATTAGGCTGAAAGCACTGTGAGGGCAGGGGCCGTGTCTGATTTTGCTCACTGCTGTATCCTCAGTGCCTAGCACAGTATCTGGCACATAATAAAACAAAACCCCCAAAATCATGAGTTGCATGAATGAAGGGGTTTGGGATCAAAGAGAATGACCTTAGTGCCCAGTGGGGCATGGCTCAGTGGTTGAGCATGGACCTAGGATCCAGGAGATTGAGGTTCAATTTCTGGTCAGGGCACATGCCCGGGTTGCAGGCTCGATCCCCAGCAGGGGATGTGCAGGAGGCAGCTGATCAGTGACTCTCTCATCATTGATGTTTCTATTTCTCTCTCTTCCTTCCTCTCTCAGAAATCAATAAAGATATATTTTTTTAAAAAAATTTAAAAAAGAGAGAACGACCTTAGTTAAGGTCCTTAACTTTTACCCGAGGGGCATATAATCTATAGTCCAAAATGGGAAACTTTTGAGCATAAAAGGGGGCACTCTTAATAATTAAGCGAAGACAACAGGGTAAATCAAGATGCTTCCATGAAAACCAGGGTATACAAGTTACCCTCCCCATCCCTGGACATTGTCCTAGAGTCTTTCCAATACTTCTTAAAGAGAGACTAGGACATGCATTTCCAAATGCCCACACTAGGGTACCTCCCATGGAACTTCCAAGATAACCGTATTTTTCCTGCTTTATATCTGTGAACATTCGGGCACATCATGCAGCCTAAGCACAAACCCCTAGAGTGTCCAGGGTTTGCATAATTTTTTTTTTCTATAACCATGGTCATAGAGAAATCTGCTCTCTCATGTGCTGTTAATGGGCATATAAATAGCTATATCTTTCCAGAGAGCATTTTGGTAGCTTATCTTCAGTCTTCAGAAGAGAATTTGCTTTTGACCTAGCAGTTCTACTTCTAGGAATTTGTTCCACAGAATAATCAGATAACATTCAAATATATTTGTGTAGTAATTTACTGTAAAAAAAAAAAAAGTCCTCAATTCTCCACCCCTCCCTGTATTCATGTCTTTGGGCCATAATTGTGCCGAGACATTCCATCCTGAAGGCTTGCTTTGCCAAACAGGATGTAAGCAAGTATGACACAAGAGGAAGCTTGCAAAAAAAGTCTTTGCATATTTCTGTGTAGTTCTTGCTCCAGGAGAACATGCCAAGGTCAGCTTCCTAAAGGATAATTTACCTGGAATAGAGAATTGCCCTGGTTGTCCCAGCTGTGGCCATCCTAAAGGAGCCAGAGGCCAGCCAGTCCCAAAGTATGAGCAAGTCAAAATGAAGAGGGCCGCTCAGCCAACCTGCAACTGACTGCAAAGGCATAACCGAGCCCAGGTGAGCTGAACGCCTGCAGTCTTGTAAGCTAAACAAATGTTTATTCTTGTATGCCACTGAGATTTCACTTGCTCACTACATATCATTATTGTGTCAATAGATATCTGATACAATTGCTGTTTAAACCTCCAACAGTTGAAGAATGGTGCAATACCATGCAGCCATTCAGAATGCTGTATAGATATGTACTAATGTTTACGGTAGACAAATTCAGAAGTGAGAGCAGGGTGCAAAACACTGTATAGAATATGACACCATTTTTATAAAACACACACGTCTACGAGTGCAAATGAAAGTGTTGCTGACATGGTTATCTCTGGGTGGTAGGATTTGGGGTGATTTTTTTTTTAAATCTGAGTTTCATAGTTATTTTATAAGAACATGTGTCTCTTGTGTAATTTTTTAAAGGGAAGAAAAAAATATAGTTACTATAGAGTATAACATTTTGTTTGATTCTCCTCTGGCTTATCAGTAACAATCCTGAATGTTTTTTCAAGTACAGCATCCTGTGTAGGAAACTTGGAAACATCGCCTCTCCTAGGACTCACTAGAGGCTGCCGGTAGCAAGACACACCTGATCCCACCAGCAAACCTGAGAAGAGAAGCTTGTTGGTGGAGATGGCTTCACACCAGCCCCAAGTTTAGAAGACCCGTTTCCAGCCTACCATTAGAGCCGCGGAAACCTTCGAGTTCCCTCCCCTGGAGACAAAGGCTGGGGAAACTGGGAGCAGAGCAGAGTGCCCCAAGTATCTTCCCGCCTACAGGGCTAGTTATAACCCTCGGGCAAACAAAAGAGAACTTTCTCTTAGTTCCTACTAACAGGGGCTCAAATTTCATACATTCAGAATAAGAAATTCAATGCGCCAGGGCAGGTCAAGGATACCTAACACTCAAATCCTTCACTCGAATTCTTCCAAAGGCAAAAAGAACCTTCCTCTCTCTTCTCTTTTTTTATGCCTTTCTCTGACTTTGCAATTCTAATTTTTTTGCTTCGTGTATTTTGAAAGTCTGCTATTAGGTGCATACACATTTAGAATTGTTATGTTCCCTTCATTGACTCTGTGTGACATGAAATGACTTTTTTTTACCTTCGCAATATTCTCTGCTGTGAAATGTACTTTGATGTAAATATAGGCCAACTTTCTTTCAGTTAGCATCAGCATGTATATGTTTTTTGTCCTTTCACTTTTAATCTCTTTCTGCCTTTATGTTTAAAGGGTGCATTTCCTGGAGGCAGCATATAGCTGGGTATTGCTTTTTTTACCCAATTTGACAATCCTTGCCTTTTAAACTGGGGTGTTTACACAAACCACCTTCAATGTGATTATTAACATGGTGAGGTGTAAGTCTGTCTGTCATCTTGCTATTTTTCTCTATTGGTCTCGTCTGCTCCGGGTTCCATTTTTTCTCTTTTCTACCGATGTTTGTATGAATTGAGTGCTTTTTATAATTACATCCTATGACCATTGTTGGCACATTAGCTATAACCCTTTGCTTTGATATTTTTGCATTGCTTTAGGTTGGAGCCTACCTCTCCACGCTAACAATGGGAGTCAAACAGAGTTCACTGCTAAAGGAGACTCACAGGACCCAAAACGACAATGCTTACAAGCTCACAGGAAAAGGATACAAATATAACAGCATGAAAGACACACATCACAACCAGAGCCCACCGCATAGCAATGGCCTGGAATCGCCAGGAAGAATCTGCTATGTCCCTGCCTCTCCAAGGGCCATGGCCAAATGCAGTTTATACCTTGCGTCGGAAACCACTGTTGTGTACACCGAACACCTCAGAACCAAGGAGACCCCAAAGATGCCTCACCTGGTCACATGGGCATATTCTTTTTCTTTTTAATATGTTTTTATTGATTTCAGAGAAGAAGGGAGAGGGAGAGAGAGAGATAGAAGCATCAATGATGAGAGCCATTGAGAGGCTGCCTCCTGCACATCTCCTACCAGGGACTGAGCAGCAACCCGGGCAAGCACCCCTACCAGGGATCAAACCAGGACCTCCTGGTTCGTAAGTCGACATTCAACCACTGAGCCACGCAGGCCGGGCCACACAAGCATATTCTTGCTGCATAGGAACAGAGTCCGCTTTCAGGAGTCTCAATAAACAATTCTGACAAGATGGTGAAAATTGCTCCCAAATTCCTGGGTCCCATGGTTTCAAGGCAACACTCTGAATGAGTATGTGTCACATCTTCACTAGGGTTCAGTGCATGCAGACCTGTTAGCAAAATACCTAGGGAAATAAATACCTAGGCTGCTGGCATGATCCCTTCCAGCATATCTACCACCGAGTGATATCACACTTCTCCATGCATAAGAACCTTACACAGTATACTTCCATCTCTCTCCTTGGGGCTTTTTTAAGATTGTTATTATGTATTCTCCTTATAGGTGTCATAAATACCATGCTGCACTATTGTTATTTTTATTTGAGCTATTATATTTTTAAGGTTTAAATAAGAGAAATAGCTTATATATTTACCCTTTCAGTTACTATTCCTGGACCCTTTGATTTCTATGGGTAGAGCCAGCTTTCCACCTGGTAGCAGTTTCCTTCTGCCTTTTTCCCCCAGCCAGTCCTCCTTTACTACTTTCTTTTGCAGTAAGTGAATGTTTTCTAGTGTAACATTTTCATTCCTTTAATGAGTCTTTCATCATACATGTTTTGAGTTATTTTCAGAGTCCCTGCGCTAGGGCTTACCTTATACATCCTAACCCGTCAGAATCTACTTTAGATGTGTACACACTAACTTAATTCCAGTGAGATATGGAAATGTTAATCCTATAGAACGATTCTCTTTCCCCCCTGGTTATGCTACTATAGTTATACCTGTAACTGTACATGTTATAAACCCAACAATACATTATTATAATAATTACTTTATATAATTTGATGTCTTTTAAAGGAGCTGAGGAAAGAAAGAGCGCAAATAGTCATGCACAGCTTAACGACCAGATACCTTCTGAGAAACGCACCATTAGGTGCTGTACGAACATCGGAGAGCGCACTTGCACAGACCTAGATGGAACAGCCTACCAACCACGGTAACCGTGCGGGCTGTATTTTATAGGACTGGCTGTGCAGTAGGTTTGCTTACACCAGCGTCACCACAAACACACGCATATTGCAGCGGGAGCCCCGACAGTGGGCTTTTCTTTTTGTAGTGCAAGTGCCTGACTTAAGCTTTGGTTGCCAAGGTATCTGCTTCAGAGACCTCCTCTTTCTCTGGCTGTCCTTGTGCTATAATTTTTTATAATAAACTGGAAATCAACTACGTAAAATGCTTTCCTGAGTTCTGTGGACTGCTCTAGCAAATTAACTGAACCTGAGGAGGGGGTCCACTCTATAGCTAGTAGGTGAGCAGCACCGGTAACGATCTGGACTTGTGATTGGCATCTGAAGCGGGTGCGGTCTTCTGGGACTGAACCCTTCACCTGGGGGTCTGATGCTGTCTCTGGGTAGATAGTGTCAGAATTGAGTTGTAGAACACACAGCTGGTGTTGCAAAGTTGCTTGGTGGTGTGAGAAAACCCCCACACATCCAGTGGTCAGAAGAGTCAGAGTGAAGTGTAGTAGCAGGGGTCAGGGTGCTGCATGTGATGAAAATGAAAACAATAGTTTCCCTTTACATCCATGCAGCGTATCTTTCACCTCAGATATCATGTTTTAAATCTCTCCACTTTCAATTTGTGTTTTTGTAACTTCCTTGTCTCTTCTGAAGTTTTTAGACACGTTGAATAGAATTATAATAAATATTTTAATCTTCTTCCCTGTCCATTCTAACAACTGCGTTAGTCTGGGCCAGTTTTTATTAATCGATTCCTCTCATGTTTTCCTGCCTTAGTGTGTCTTTGATTAGATGCTAGATGTAGTGAGTTTTATCTTGTTGGCTGTTAGATATTTTTTACATTCTTGTAAATTTTCTTTAGCTTTTTCCCTGGGAGAAAGTTCAGTTACTTGGAGACAGCTTGATCTTTCCAGGTCTTGCTTTTATGTCAGGCACTTTCTGGAGGAGAGCTCAGTCTAGGGCTACGCGTCCCCTGCCTTGGAGGGAAGACCGGCCTGACTACTCCACCCGGTGCTCCTCTGATCACGAGTCCCTCCCATCTGGCTGATGGGAACAGGCCTTGTTCCTGGCACCTCCGCCTCTTCTAATTCTTTCCGAAGGCTCATTCCTTGGCCTCCCCGCGTGCACCGGTCAGCACTCTGCTGAACACTCGAGAGGTGCTCGCTCTCGCAGCCCCCTGCTCTCTGGTACTCTTGCCTAAGAACTGTGGCTGACTTGGTCTCTCCGAATAGCCACCTTCCTCTTTTCAGCTCGGGGAGCCTGGCAGGCTTCATCTTAGTTCCCTCTCTCTGCACTGTGGCCTGGAAACTCTACCAAAGCAGTGAAGTGGGGCAGTCGTAGGACTCACCTTGTTTATTTCCAGTGCCTTCCATTGCCTGGTGTCTAGTGCCCCAGAAACTGTCGTTCCATATCTTGTGTCTGATTTTAGCTTGTTTGTTTGTTTCAAATGGGAAGAGAAATCCAGTCCCTCTCTTACTCCACCTTGGCCAGAAGCAGAAGTTGATAGCTACTCTTCTATTATTTATTCTAAATATGCATTGGGCACCTATGAGCCAAGCACTGTGCTAGATGCTGGACCACAAAAGTGTATGGTCCCTGGCCTCCCAGCCAATCTGTCTTAAGAGGATCGACCTCTGCGAAAAGGCAGTAAATGTGCTGATCCCTGGATTTACGCACACAGACATGAGTCAGAGGGGGTTCTTCCTCTCAAGGAATTCAGAATTAGGAAAGACGGAGGCAACTTGGTTAATACGAAGCAGACAGTGAAAAGTGTTGTGTGTGAGATACAAAGGCTCTGGGCATATATATTGAGGAAGAAATGTATTTGATTGGCGGTAAGGGAAAGCTTCCTAGAGAAAGCGAGTCTGAGGTGGGCCTTGAAGAGTGAGTATAATTTTGCTTGGTGGAGAAGAAGATGGAGGTAGAACTAAGTACTTTCAAACGTCAAAATAGTTCAACGTGATTCCCTCTGGCAGACACAGCCATCGGGCTGGTTCTTTGTGTACAGAGCCTAATCCTGTGCTGCCGAGGAAACGATGTACCTTCCAGCCCCAGGGAATGAATTTTGATTTGTCAACATCAATTCTGGAAATTCCACCCCCATTGTCTGTCACTGGGTCGGGCTTAGCCGGCAAGTGACACAAGTCTGGTCAATGAGATGCGAAGGGAGGTCTGCTGGGAAAGTTCTCCTCCTGATTAAGGGAGGAACCACTCCTCCTACCCCTTCCTGCCTCTGAAGAGAAAACAAACAGCAAACCTGGTCCCTGAGGATGTCATCAAGCCTCTTGAATTAACCAATCTGAAATCGCTCTGACTTGAGACTTCTTGTTACAAGAGATGATCATGTTTTCTTACTGTTTCAGTGACTTGTGCTTGGATTTGTTGTAGCTGATGTTACTTACAGCCAGATGCAACAGACACCACAACCTAACTGACCAACTCAGCTATTTGAAATTTGTGTTTCCTTTCCCCTGGTTCAACCGGCTGCTAAATGTCATTCTTCTTGCTTCTGGTTCCTTTGCCTCATCAAGAATGGGGATTAATCTAAGAGATGACATTGTCCTTAGCCATACGTGCACATGGGGAGAAATAAAAAGCAATTTTAAAAATGAAAGAAAGCAATTGCACGGTAAATACTTTGACCAGTACTAGTCACTACTCCTGCTTCCTTGGTTGAGAGGACTTGTTTAACTCTCATAGGATGGTGGAAAGATGGAAATACAAAAAAGAAAATACAAAGGCAAGCCCAGGGGAAATTGCATAAACTTTCACACTCACAGCCCTGCTGGAATTCTCTGGTAATTCCCATGGGAGCCAAGAGTACCTCTGGAATACTCCAACTGTTGAAAACCACCAGTGTCTGGCAGGAAGCCAACTAGCACAGGAGCAAAGGAGGTGCTTGCTCATTCCTGAGAGTCTCAATCAACCCCAGGGGCCCAGAGTGCCTGTGGCCATTCCCACCCCCTTCCGGATCCTGCTTTTCTCTTTCTAGCTCTGATCACTTCCTCTCTGTGCCTCCTCCCACTTCTCTCCCCCTCCCCCTCCCAACCCCCACTCAACAATTCACATCCTGCTTGCCTGAGGAGCCCAGAAGGTACTAAGCCACCTACCGCTCAGGGCCCTTGCACTTGAGTAGGGAGTAGTCCTTACACACCCAAAGTAATGCTTGTCTATTGCCAGAAATTCAGGTCCCTAGACTGGCAGTGGGGGACGTGTCTGTTCTCAAGCACAGCACTTCCTGCTCCATGAAAAGTCGGCTGAGGTGGAGTGAGGCACCAGGGTTTACATGCCCAGGTCTCACTGCCAGCTGCTAGAGAGGTACAGGACATTGCCCCAAATTCTACCGCTCTCTGCCAGCTCACGCAGGACCGTATTCTCTTCTCACACCCATACCCCTGCTGTCTGCTTATCCTACTCAACTTCAGTCTCAATTTAGACACCTGCTCTTCCAGGAGGCCTTCCCTAATCAATCCCCAAGTCTGGGCCCTGTCCCACTGTTGTACCCCTATAATACTGAATGCCTTCCCCTCAGAGCACTTGTCATGCTGATTTGCAATCCGTGGCTGCTCAGTAAACCAGTACCTAGCATAGCCCTGACATTTAGCAGATGCTCAGTTTATCGAGTGAATGAATGTTCACTTACACTGTAGCTCTACAGAGACCTTGACTGTGTAGTTTCCCATTCAACTCCTAGCTACCAGTCCAGTGCTTAGGCCATGGTGGGCACACAATGATTATTTGTTAATTGATTAAAAGAAGTCTTCATAAGAAAGGTTGTTGCATCTATACTGTTGTTGACAATGTCCAGACATTCTTAATATGAGGACAAGCAGCACAGACCAGGGGCCTTTTCTAGACTATCAGGGATGCGGGGTGAGGGTAGGGGGAGCAGGGATAGCAGAACAGCTCTGGGAGTACAGCGGACCAGGGCTGTGCAGAAGGGCTCCTCTCTTTAACCACAGTTTTAGTTTTCTAGAGATTCCTAGCCTGGGGTTCACGAGTGGGGCTGCAGAAGATCCATGAATCCTCTGACACTTTAATCAAACATCCATGTCCGTATGTGCATTTTTCTGGAAGAGAGTCCATGGCTTTCAATGGGTGCGTCTCAAAAGGCTGTGATGCAAAAAGAATTGTTGGTCTAGATCTGCACTCCCCAATACGATAGTCACCAGCCACATGTGGCTCTTTAAGTTTAAATTTAATTTTCAGTGCTTCAGTTACACTCGCTACATATCAAGTATGCTCGATAGCCACTACCTACTGGACAGCCCGGATACAGAACATTCCCATCACTGCAGAAAGTTCTGCAGAGCCTCTTTATATTGACAGCATTACTCCAGATTCAGTGCACAGATAGGATTGTTTGGATCGTGTAGTGCTTTTATGAAATGAGTTGCCATCATTTAGAAACGAAAGCATAAACATTTGAAATCAGGATTTATTTTGGGAGACGGGACTACCTGGCAGCTTTGGGTCAGCATTCCTCCTGGCAGCTGGAGTGCACGGGGCTGCTCCGTTTGGGGGGGCCCTCGGCCATCCTGAAGTTACCTTCTGGGCCCTCCTGAACTTGCCCACCCTGGCCTCTTTCCAGTCTCTTGTGTTTGTAACCAGACTCCCACTTTGGGTAAGTGGGGTGGAAGCTGGTCTAAGAACACATCTTGCGTGTGGATCTGGGGGTGAGACTCGGGCTCCCGGCTGGAGTTGGGGCAGGATGGGGTGGGCGCAGCGCCTCCCTCCTTGCAGTTCCCCGGCACTGGAAGAAGAAAGCAGGAATTTCGCCCTGGACATCTGTTGCTTGACAAAGAACTTCTTCCCAAGTCTTCCCATGAGCCCTCCAGTCCCCAGCGCGGCCAGCGTGGGCCCGCCCCCAGCGCTGAGATCGCGGGGAGGGGCCCGGGAAACCCGATCCCGCGCCCACCGCCCCGGCGGCGACGTGGCTCCGCGGCCCGGCCTCCCCCCGCAGCCCGGCGGCCAATGGGCGCGTGAGCCGGCGGCCGAGGCTTCCCAGTCCCGCCGGGGCGCGCCCCTCGGCTCCGGCGCGGGGCGGGCGCTGGCTGCGGGGCTGGCCCGCCCCCTCCCCCGCCGCCCCAGCCCCCATTCCCGAGCCGCCGCTCCAGTCGCTCGCTCGGTGCCTCCCAGCGGGCCGTCGCCTCCCGACCATGGCGCGCGTTGGCCGCGGCCGCCGGGGGCTCGCCCTGGCGCTGCTCCTGGCGCTGGCGCTGGCGCCCCGGGCGCTGCGGGCCAAGCCCACGGTGCGCAAGGAGCGCGTGGTGCGGCCCGACTCGGAGCTGGGCGAGCGGCCGCCCGAGGACAACCAGAGCTTCCAGTACGACCACGAGGCCTTCCTGGGCAAGGAGGACTCCAAGACCTTCGACCAGCTCACCTCGGAGGAGAGCAAGGAGAGGCTGGGGTGAGGCCGGGCCCGCGCCGCGGTCGGGGGCGTTGCAGGTGCCCGCGGGGCCATCCGGGCGGGAGCCGCGCGGAGCGCGAGCCGCAAATCGAAAGAGAAATCGGCGCGTGGACCCGAGGGCGGGGTCCAGCGGGCGCGGCGCCGGGACCCTGGCGCGGGGATGGCCCCGGGGAGGCGAGAACGTGGCAGCCGCGCCGCCGGGACGGCGAGGGCCCGCCCCGCCCGCGGTTGCATCAGAAGGGAGCTGGTAGAGTGTACAAAAGAAGAGTTTGTCCACCGTGGCCTTTTAGTGGCAGTCGCTCCTCCCCACCCTGCCAGTGTCTCTCTTTTCCCCCCATTCCCGAAGAGGAGGGCTTCCGACGCTTCTGAGGTCTCCAGGAGGATCATAATGGAGAAAAGATGAAGGGGGCGGGCAGAAGAGGCTGGCTTCCTGGCCCGTGTCCCGGGGCTGGGGCTGAGGTGTGCTTGCCTTTTCCCTAATCACCCTGAAAATCCGATACAGGGATATAAAAATCCTGCTGTTCAGACGGGAAGGGCGGTGGGAGTGGAAACTGGTCCCCTAGTTTGTGTCTCCAGCGGATGTCTGCAGAGCACCCAGTCCTTTGGCAGCTGAGGGCAAAAAGTTGGAGGGTGGTGTGGCCGGTTGTAAATTTTCACTGTTGAAAGCAGTTGAGTCAGAAGGCAGGCCCGGGAAACAAAACTTTGGGACATCTCAACGCACCCTCTCAGTTTCCCTGGGGAGACACTGGGGGATTGTGCAAAGGTATCTGGAATCTGCAGCCAGCCCGATGGAAGAGGAAATGGGGAGGGTCCCAGTAGCCCTGCCTACTGGGCACCAGGCCTCCTGGAACCTGGTGCCTGGGGGTGGAGACCTTCAGGTCCTGCTAAATGAAAAAGAACACAGCCATCCCTGTGCTGATGGGGGCCACCAAAGGCCAATGGAACTGGTTAGGATTTGAGGCCAAATTATACCTATTGTGTAGGTGCACCATCTGCCTGCTTTGATAAAAAGATCTTTGAATTTCAAAGTCACCTTCAAACAATCACCTTTTATTTTGCAGAGATGTACTTTCTCTTCTTGTTTGGGAGCTAACAGTGGTGGCCATTGATGAGTTTAGTCCATTGTAATGCTTTGAGGCACTTGAAAACGGATTTATTCTGGGGCCCTGAGTGGCTCCCATTTGCATCACTGTCAAAGGGGGCAAGGGTTAGGGTTTGGAGCGGAAGGAACTCCGTAGTTTGCAGTCCTACAGTTTCCAGTTTAATGCCTTCGGTATGAGGAGTGGGCCTGGTGGTGAAAGCAAGGGCTGATGGAGTTGGCCTGCACTTGATCCTTGTATGAACACCTTAACTTCATTTGTTTATTCATGCAACAGACATTTGAATGGCCACTGTGTGCCAGCTACCATGTTAGATACCTGGCAGGTGCAGAGAGAAAACCTTTGTACGCTGTAGGCCTCAAACTACTTAGAATCAAATGAGACACAAGCAGATAAGAGTATAATTTGTGTCATGGCTCGTAAAAACTACGGGGAGTGCCTCCAGGAGAAGGAGCCCCTAGGGGTTCACGTTGGAGAGAGAGGCTTGGGGGTTTAGAGATGATCACAGTTCGTGGGATGACTCAGAGGTTGCCTAGCATACCAGAAGGGAAAAGCATTTTTGAAGAGAGAGCAGCTGCTTCTAAAGGTTTTGAAACCTCTTCTGGAGGAGGAGAGGTATTGGGACAATAAAAGGACAGGGCAGAAGTGGGAGGTGAGAGTGGAGGGGAAACCAAGAGAGGTGGAGATTAGATGTTATCCTGTATGTGGCTGAAATGTCATCACCCCATTTCTTGTTAGGCAAGTCAGACTGGCAGTAGGGAGGGGAACATAACAGGCACGATGGGGCAACTGGTGAAGGATTGTGGCCATGAGCACCTGAGCCAGGCACTCCCGTCCAGAGGGCAGGAGGGGGTGAACCCAGAGCATGTGGGAGGGAGAACTGGCTGTGTTCGCTCTTGATTCACCGTGGGAGTGGAGAGAGAGGAGCAGGGACTCACAGATGACATCTGGGTCTCTGGCCTGAGCCACTGGATGGGTAGTGGATGCACCGCTCACTTGTAAATCCAGGCCAGCGGCAAGGGAGAGTGGAGGATTGGAAATGATGGGTGTGGTAGGAGATGGCTGAGCAGGAAAAGCCACCTCTCTGTCCACTGCTCCTGGTGCAACAGTCCCCTCCAAGTCTGGGCTGCTGAGGGAGGAGCATGGCTGGATCTGGGCAACTCTGCCACCACCACCTGACCTGAGCCTGAAAACATGACAGCTCTAAGGTCCCTGGAGACACCTAGGCCAGAGGGCTGCAAAGTGGAGACCTGTAGGCTGCGTGCAGCAACAAACTTAGAAAAAATGGAAACTAATTGTCAACATTGAAAATCTGAGTGATTTCACATATAGACCTTGGTTTCTGGTTTCCCTTGACACCCATGGACCATTATTCCCATGTGCTAGTCATTGTCTGGAGCAGCTGGGGCACCTTTGTTGGCAGCTGGCAGGGGAGCTGGCAGGTTGCTTGGGGTTTGTCCATCCATTTGTTACCTGCCAGGTGTTTGCTGAGTTTTCCATCTACCTGTTCATTGTCTTTAGTGAGGAAAGGCACCCTTTCTCTCCTTTATTCCTCACAACATTCCTTGTAAAGTAGGTGTTCCGATTTGCAGTTGGAAAAACAAACTCAGAGAGTCAAGATATTTGCCTGCTATCATGCAGAAGTAGGATTCACGTGTTCTGACCAGAGGGGGTCGGCTTTATCTACATCATAGCTGCCTTTTCCAGAATCTACTGAGATTTTTTAAGAAAAAGGTTAAGATCATATTTATTCTTCCAACAAATACTCATTAAGTCTTACTATGCATCAGGCTATGTCCTCGACATTTATTTGGCATAGATTAGGTGCTGTCTTTTTCACAAAAACAGATTACTTATAATCTGACATTAGTTTCTGCTAGTCTCAGGTTCTGTTCCTCAGCCGGCTTTGGATAACTGATGGGCATGTCACCTCTGTTTCCCCAGGGTTGGAGCAGTGCCTGGCACATAGTAGGTAGGCTGAACACTGCAGTGTTGAGAGTATTCTGCTGTGTCTGGCAGTGGTCTCCTGGAAGGAAGCCTGAAGATACCTGGGACTTTTTCCATGTGGAAATGTTACAATTGCAAATGAAAGGACACATTAAAGCTGTTAGTAATATTTACACCTTCCTGAGACAAAGGAGCTGGGCTACCAAGGTATCTAGGTGGGAAATGAATTCATTTCCCATATCTAATTAATCAAAGAAAAACTGCCAATCAGAACTTCGACACACAAAGAAAATACCACTGAGTTGAGAGAATTCCAGCCCAAAGCAAAGAAACAAATCCTTAATCGGCCTGCATGACCTCATCCCAATAAATGAAATACCAAGGTGTATAAAAAGTTTACCAGGGTGTGAAACTTTTTTAAACATTGGAAATAGCTTGTGAGTATCTGAATTTTCCTACAGGGATGGAGTCTCCAGCTTGGACCCTTTGGCTTAGAGATGGACACTGGTGAACTCCCAGCCTGAACTTTGCTCTGGACTAGTGTTTGGGTACCTCAGTGAAGTCTAGTGGGAAATGGCTAGAACCTGGGCCAGCTGTGGAACAGATACACCAGTGGACATAGGGGTCTTGAGTCTAAGAGCAGGAGGTCCAGGCTCCTGCAGCTGCTCAGCTGGTCGAGTTTCTTGAAAGATTTCATTGATGTTTCATCCCCAACGTTTAATGTTTTGTCCAACAAGATCTGGTTTCCTGCTTGAAGTGTCAAGTCTTTGAGTCCAAAGTAGTGAGTTTAAAAAAAAAAGAACTCACTTGTCTTTTTGTTTACATAGAATTCTCCATTGTTTAAACTGGACCTAGAGCCAGTTCTTAACCCAGTTGTACCAAGTACTAGCTGTGTGATCTTGGAAAAGTAATTCAAGTTCTCTCTGCCTCAGTTTCCATTACTCTAAGGACTACATCAGGGAAGACGGCTAGGTTTCACCTTACAAATCAACACTAGTCAATTGGTCATGTCTGTCTGCGGAGCACTGTGTTGAGAAGGATTCTGAGGCCACATCTAGGTTTATAAGGACAGAGGCACGACCCACTGGTAGTATCTGCCGTTGGCACTGGGTGAGGGGAAAGGCATAGCACCTTCAGAATAGATAAACTTGAAGATCCTTTCCAGCACTGTTGGGTCATTGAGTTAGTGTTTATGCATTTTAGATTCTGCAGGTGTTTGATCTTTCTCTGGACCAGGATCACACAGGCCTTGATAATAGCCTTGTGTGGTTTTCTCTTAACTACAGGAAGATTGTCGATCGAATTGACAGCGATGGGGATGGCTTTATCACCACTGAGGAGCTGAAAACCTGGATCAAACGGGTGCAGAAAAGATACATCTATGATAATGTTGCTAAAGTCTGGAAGGATTATGATCGGGACAAAGATGATAAAATTTCCTGGGAAGAATACAAACAAGCCACCTATGGTTACTACCTAGGTAAGAGGTGCTGCAGGAGAGATTACACAGCTGGGGCCCACATAATAAGCTTCTTGCGGGAGTCTCCACTCCCTCATCATATCCACCCCCTTCAGGGGGATGTCACAACGTCCTAAGGAGAACCTGCTTGTGTAGCGTGTACTCTGCTTACTAAGAATGTACTGCGTTGCTTACTCTGAACGAAGTTGTAGGTGGTGATTAGTGGCAGGGGTCAAGGGTCTAATGAAAAGTGACTTAGGTTGCTGCCTTCTCTGAGCTCCGATCTCAGGGGTACACTCAGAACAAAGCAGAGAGGAAGCATGTCTGTGGCTGTTTCACAGTGCTGCCAGGTTCAGATACCAAAGACGAGTGGGCTGGAGCAGTCAAGGAAGGCTTCTGGTAGAGTGGCTTGGGAGCTGGGCCTTGAAGAATGGATTTATGTTTTGAAAGAGAGACGAGTGGGGGAGGTGGGTCAGCTGGAAAGGCAAAAGTGCAGTGATGCATTTAGCAATGGGCAGGGTTTGGATATAAGACAAACCTGTCTGGGGTATGATGGAAGGGTGTGTGCAAAGCACAGGGTGCAGACCTACTGGGTGCATGATAGAGACAGCGAGGGGACAGGTCTGAGAAGAACTGGAGATGCACACACGGACAGATTAAGGGAGATCTTGAAAGCCAGGTAGAAACATTTAGGCAAAATGTGGGTACTGAGGAACCTCTGCATGTTCTCGAGCAAAGAGTGATGATGAAAGCAGGGTTCGGCAAAGAGCGGTGTGGTTTAGTATGGTCTAAGGCCTGTGCTCTTAGGCACTGCTGTAGTGCCCCTGATATGCCATGAGGGCCAGTATTATGGGGCGCTTTGAAGGGGCAGGTATTAGGGGCATTCTGAAGTAAACTGTTTCAGAGAACTGATAGGTCAGGACCTTTAGTGCCCTGTGTGCTGTTGGAGCATAAGGATGAGCGATCTGGAAGGAAATGCCTTCCTTGGCCGCCCAGCTGAAACGTTTGTTTGCACGTCCTGCAGGAAACCCCGCAGAGTTTCAGGATTCTTCAGATCACCACACCTTTAAAAAGATGCTGCCCCGTGACGAGAGACGGTTCAAAGCTGCAGACCTCAATGGTGACGGGACGGCCACTCGGGAGGAGTTTACCGCCTTTCTGCACCCTGAGGAGTTTGAGTACATGAAAGAAATTGTGGTTTTGGTAAGATAAAAGAAGTTCCTGGGCTGGGAAAAGACCAGACCAAAGGCACACCCAAAGCTTGTCTTTTCTTTCAAAGAGAGAACCTTCATCCTGAGGGGAATTGGAGACGGACTCTGAAGTGGAGAGCATTGGAATACCTGTCTACCCAGTAAATGAGTCAGGGCAGGCTAGGTGCGGTAACAAATAGCCCCCAATCTTAGCCATTTATCACAATCAAAGCTTATTTCTTGCGTATGCCACTTCCAGTGCAGGTGGTCCCAGTCAGGTGGGTCTTCTGTGCAGCTCTCCTCTAAGACCTATCGGGCAGTCGGGCTGCCTCTGTCTGTTGTCCAAGTCCTGTGGCCTCAAGGTCATCCTGCTAACGGCCAGCTGGTAGACAAGAGAGGCAGTGAGGAGAAGGCGGTCTGCCTTTACTGCTCTGACCAGAAATGACATAACTCTTCCTTTTACATTCCCCTGGCTCCTCCTAGATATGATGGGGCTGGGACATATCGTTTAGATCTGTATACTCAGAAAAAGCAAATGGGTTTGATAAAGAAACTAGCCAGGCTCTGTCTATGTCTCAGCTTTGAGGGAGCTAGAAAAAGACTGAAATGGAACCCATTGGATTGTTAAACCGTACAGAAACTTAAAGTAAAAACCATGGCTGGAAAGGACACTCCCCTGCGAGGGGGTAGGGGTGGGGTTCGGAGGTTGATAGATCAGATCCTATAGGCTCTGAGGGTCAGCTGTGCTCGTAAGGCCTCTACGTGTAGTGACTTTCCATTGTGTCTTGTGGGGACCCAAAAGTCTTAATTTTCCATGACAATAAAATTACGCCGACACCTGCTTCCTGGTCCGATAACCCTGAGCCAGTTCCAGCGGAAACAAGTGGCTGAAGCTTTTGTTTATAACCAGCTCAGGGCTATTTTAGTTATCCAGTTGGTGGCTGGGCCCCTTCTTGCCTCCGGCTTCATCCTCATGACCACCATGGCCCGAAGGACTGGGCAGGAGCTCTGTAAGAGTCAATTCTTTTTACTGCCCAACATCCACTTAATGGTCACTGATTTGCCAGAGGACCATGAAGATCAGGAATTAGCCACAAATGGATTATGTGCCTTTGAGGTGCTTAGACAATGGACAGTAAACTCATTTAAGTACTTACCACGGCAAATGCCTAATACAGAACATAATACATTCAAAAGTCAGATAGACTTTTATTTTTTAATTGTCCTGTTTCATATTTTCCTGACACCAACTCTGTGTTCATTGTCCAGTTAGCATTGGAATTTATCTCTGACCATCTGGTCCAGTGGTTCTCAAGCTGGTCCTCCCAGGTACCCCAGGGAATGGTTTGGCTGGATGGTGGAAATGGTTGGCCTGGCAGGGCTTCCTGATAAAATCAGAGCATCTCCAGGCTTCCACGTACATTTTCATTTGAAGAGAGGGTTCTGCTATTAAAATTGTGGGATGGCAGAGGAAGGACAGAAACCACTGCCTGTTTTTTACAGATAAGTAATTGGTGCCCGGGGAGGTAAGGAGACAAGCCCAGTCTCCAGGTGTTCAGCCATAAAGGCCAGACAGGGGAGGACAGTAGTCAGAACTCAAGATTTACTGACAGCTCTAAGCCGTCCTGCATTCTGTTTGCTTCCTAGGAAACTCTGGAGGACATCGACAAGAATGGGGATGGGTTTGTGGACCAGGATGAGTATATTGGTGAGTGCAGCCTGAGTCCTCAGCTGTCCCAGCTGGGCAAGGTTTCTCCACCCACATGTCTGGCTACTTTCTCCAGACGTCTCTTTTGCCACCCGTCTTTGGTCATGTGACTTTGCTACCCTTTACCCAAAAACAAGTTCCTTCAGTAACGAAGGGCAGAACTGCTTCTAGTCATTAGGAACTATATCTGATCCGAGGAACCTAATGAACGCTGTGGTGTAACAGACAGGCAACTCTCGCCACAGCTGTTAAAGTGATCTCGGTGGCACTAACTTTGCAGAACAGCAGATGCTGACGGCCCCCGGCCCCCTCGTCAGTGGAAGCAGCAGCAGAGCTTTCCTCTTGCCTGGTGCACGCCCGAGGGGGGAAGGTTCGGAGACATAGATGCCTGGACAGTGGGGATGGAATTAGACTGACAGAAAAGGCTGGCTGATTAAAACAACGCAGCACTTTGATTAAGGGTGTGTGCTCTTCCTGGCTGTCTTGAACTCTGCATTGAAATAGTGCAAAGTCAGGGGCAAAACTCATTGAGTGGCTGGGCGTAAAAGCAGCCTTCCATTCTTTACGTGGAGCAGAGAGGGAGATGGGGGCATTGTGCCTGAAAATCAAGTTCTGAGCAGTTTGCAGTCCGAGAGGCCTGTTGCGTGGACTTGTCCAGCAAGTGACTTCTCTTCAGGAGGGAGTGAGTGCAGAACCAGTGGTGATGTGTAGTGGGCAGAGCACAGTGGAATCAGGAGTCCTGGCTTCTCCACTTACTAGCTCTGTGACCCCAGGGGTGGCATGCAATCACTGTAAGCCTCGGTTTCCTCATCTGTAAAATGGGAATACACAGCACCCAGGCTTCCAGGACTAGATGGAGCTCAAATTAACTAATATATGTGACAGCCCTTTCTCAGAAACACTGTGCAGATGTCAGGTGTGGGTCCACCTTGTAGCTGAACCCAGGGTCTTGCCTTTCTTTTGCCTTCACCACCTGCTCCCTATACCACCTGACGTTTCCAAGCTTTGTTTCCATTAAAGAGCAACTGCCTACAGGGTCTCTCTCTTCCAAGAAAACCTAGTGATTTAGCAAACATTGCATACACTTTGCCTTCTTTCTCCTTTCCCTGCCATTTTGTAAAACAGGAATAATGATCTATCTTATAGAATTGTTATGAAATAAAATGATAAATGTGAAAGCCCTTTGGAAATGATACAACCAACAATAGGAATGAACACGGTGGGCAAGACCATGGGTTGGAAGCAGAATGCCCATGTTCTTATGCAGCCTCAAGCTCCTACTAGTTGTGGCCTCAGTGTTTTCATCTATAAAATGGGAATTATAGCCCTAGCTGTTTTTGCTCAGTGGTTAGAGCATTGGCCCAAGGACTGATGAGTCCCGGGTTCAATTCCAGCCAAGGGCACTTACCTCAGTTGCAGGCTCAATCCCTGGCCAAGGTCTGGGCATGTGCAGAAGGCAACCAATCAATGTGTCTCTCTCACATCAATGTTTCTCTCTCTCCTTTCCACTCTCTGAAAAGCAAAGGAAAAAATAGCCTCATGTGAGGATTAAAAAAAAATTAAAAATGGGAATTATAATAAGATCTACTTCGTAGGGTTGTTATGGGGGAAAAAATGTATGTGAAGCACCTTATACAGTATCTAGACCATAGAAAGTGCTCGAATGCTCAGAAGTGGTGCCTATTATTAGTTTTTACCTGTATAGTGCTAGTTTGGACTATAGAGGGCTTTCACAGTAAGTGTCCCACTTGACCTTTATAATAGCCCTGTGATTTGTAAATTATTATCTCCGTTTTACAGACAAGGCAACTTAAGACTCGGCCATTGAATTAAGTAACTTAATCCTAGTCACTGAACTGAGTCATCTTTCATCTTCTGGCTCCTGAGCTCAGTTCTTTCTATTCCACCAAGCTACCTCCGCAGCGGATAAATCGCTGCATTACTATTCACAGGAAACTGCCCACCAGGTGTTTGGGTTAGGTCTCTGTCGGCCATCCCCCTTCCAAAAACGCAGGAGGTCAGCTTTTCTTCGATGTACCTTCCTTCCACCCGTCTTCGTAACCAGGATCAACCTTCCTTTCCAGCGGATATGTTTTCCCACGAGGAGAGTGGCCCTGAGCCAGACTGGGTCTTGTCAGAACGGGAGCAGTTTAATGAATTCCGGGACCTGAACAAGGACGGGAAGTTGGACAAAGATGAGATTCGCCACTGGATCCTCCCCCAGGACTATGACCACGCGCAGGCTGAGGCCAGACACCTGGTGTATGAGTCGGACGTAAACAGGGTATTGCATGTTCTTCTGGCATCAGTCCTTGAACGGAGACAGTTTACATAAGATAGGTTCTGTTTGTGGTCCTGTTTGCCTCTTTGTGATAGCATTGGCCTGTAACGCTGTGCCTTATTGACCTTTTTCATTCTTGGCATACGTTAGAGACCTGTAAACTTGACCAGTTACTATGATAACCCACGGTGAGTTCCTGGATAGTTCCTGGATAGTCTGCTATGGGCCACAGGTTTACATTCACTCCCATTTCGTAGGATTGCTGAACTTTGTTTGCTGTGGGCAGGACATGGATTTAAGAGGTACGCCCTATGTTGTCTTAGGACAGCTTTGTTCATCCATTCATTCAGTCAGCAGATACTTATCCAATGTCCGTGCTGTGTCAGGCACAAGGAAGCGCAGCCCATTAAAGCCCAGGCATCTTCAGGCAAGCTCACACTTCTAGCTCTATGCCCAGCACTTCAGTATCTAATTGATATGTATCCAGATAAATAAGCAAGATTTAGAAAGAAGTCCTGCCCTTTCCCACCTTGATCACTGCTCCAAGCTCTCGGGACACAGTTGATTTTTGTAGTCAGGCTGTGAAAAGGGAGTGGAGATTGTCAGGGCCTGCTTTGGGAATGTCAGCACTGCTTGTAGACACGGCTGGATTTGAGCTTCTGAATTCCTCGGGGACTTAACGGATATATTTTAGCACAGCTCTTACAGCAGCAGGTGGTTCCAGGTTGGGGCTTTGCAGTGCGGCAATGGTAGGTGAAAGAGGTGTACCTAGCAGCTTCTTAATTATTAAGTGTAGGGTTTCAAATGTTGCAAATCAGTGAAGTAACCTAGAGCTTCATGCTATTCAGTTACTAGGAGCTTCGATGACACAGCTCTTTCCTCTCTCCGACAGGATGAAAAGCTAACTAAAGAGGAGATATTGGAGAACTGGAACATGTTTGTTGGAAGCCAAGCTACCAATTATGGAGAAGACCTCACAAAAAATCATGATGAACTTTGATACACACACACCATAACTTGGCAGACTGTCAGGCTTTCTTTTATTGTCTTGGATGGTTGCTACAGTTGTCTAATTTATAGCAGTCGTGTCCCTGAAACAACAGTTTAAAACCTCAGATTGGGGTTAAAATTGGTTTTCACTCAATATTTACTGGGAAATAGTCATTGCTATACCTTCAAAAAGATACCTCTACAAACACATTAAAACCTTGGTAAATTACAATGCCGTGTGGGGATACATTGCAAAAAACATGACTTTTTAGCTTTTTCCATTAAATTTAAAGGGGAATAAAGTTAGGAAATGCCCTGTTATTCAGAAGTTGGGTGGGTTGGGGCAGCTTATGGAGTGACTGCTATGCATTTTAACTGCAAATTTTTACATTTGCCACGGAATAGTTGGTGCGAGAAAACTGATGAAGCTTAGTGGTGTCGTCCCATGTAGGCTTATTTCAGAACCAGCCTAATACTTCAGATACTTTTTGACTTTATACTCTGAGCTGTTACTGTAAATGGTGTATAAAACCTCTGCATTTTTCTGTACGGACCTGATAATGTGCATAACAAATCCACATCTTTGTTTTTTGTTTTTGTTGTTTTTACAATAAGAATCAATCAAGAAAGATATAATGTGAAAAAGAATGGGATTTTAGAGGGAGGGAAAAGCTGAATGTCAAGCATTGGGAGAACTAGAGGAAAGTGGCAAACACATTACTATACTTGAGAAAACTTATCTTGACGCATAAACGAGGTAGGTCTGACCTTTGAAAAAGTGAGTGAAAATAGGATCCATTTCCTCGCTGATAGTCTGGTAGGAATGAGGGCGGGGGTCCCAGGGAAGCCTGCCTGGAGGGGGCTGGAACTGTTGCATCCATTTGGGAGATTCCATGACCCTCGGACCTGCCTGGGACCACGGATGCCACGGAATTAGGACGAGGTGATGTTCCAAGCCACTGGCCGAACGGGAGGAAACAACTTTTACAGGTTGAAATGCTACCTTACAAGTAGGAAGTGAGTGAAATAAAGGATCCCTGTGAGGATTTTCTACTGTGTCCTGTGGTGGTTGACTTCACATGTGTGACATTCATATAGAATTAAACAGTAGGTTGGGATTACATGAGTCAGATTATAAGGGGCCTGGGGTTTTTAAATCCAGTACTGGGATGTTCAGAATACCCTGGTATTTACTTAATAAATGTATACTTCCTCCTTTCTCTCAGCTAGTTAGGGAATCGAGGCCATTTTAACAGAATGATCCTTCTGAGACAGGTTTCAACTGGAAGAATGTCCAGACTTCTCACCAGGCCCTGTGAGGCTGCAGGATCTGGTCCCTCACTGGCATCTTCAACTCCCCTTTTTGCCTCCAAATAGCCAGCCCCACTGACTAGTCCTTGAACCCACTGCGTTCATTCCTAGGTTGGACCTTTGCGCTTGCTGTCCCCTCAGATTCAGAACACCATCCCTCACATCCTCTAGTAACTAACAGTACCTCCGTAGTCTTCCAGACCCCACCATTTATAGTACAGTCACGTGCCACTTAACCGGGGTATGTCCTGAGAAATGTGTTGCCAAGCAGTCTCGTTGCGCGAGCATCATAGAGCATTCGCACAAACCTGGACAGCCGAGCCGCCTACGCTCCTAGGCTGGCTGGTGTACCACTGTCCCGTGTGGTGTCTGTCACTGACCGAGTCATCGATCTGCAGTGCATGACTATTCTGTTTTATTTTCTTGGTACGTATTACCATTGATACCCGTTTCCCAGGGATTCCATACAAGTTACCACAAAGTGAATGGCTACCCAGCAACAAAGAAAGCTCGCTCAATTCTACAGAGAGGCCCTCGGCAAGAAGCCCTCCTTGCTCCAGCTTCTGGTGGCTCTGGGCATTCTTTGTCTGCAGCTCTCCAGTCCCTGCCACCTATAACCCTTTCTTCCTCTCTCTGGGTCTCTGCATATCTCTTATAAGGATACTTGTCTTTAGATTGAAGGCCCATATCCTGAGATGCTTTAGTTACAGCTGCAAAGACCATTTTTCCAAGCAAGGTCATACGGGTTCCAGGGTTAGGAGGTAGACGGTGTCTCTTTGGAGACCACCAACTGTACCATTTGACATTGTCTTGTCTGTACACTGTCCGTCTTCCCCAAGCTGGAGTATGAGCCCAGTGAGACCAACAGAGTCTGGTCCGTCGTCTTTACTCCCCTTTCCCAGAATTCAGAACATCAGAGCCCAGCCTACAAGAAGTATGCTAATTATTTGCTGAAGAATGAGAGGTGGTTAGCTTTAACCGAAGGGAATATTCCTCGGGGGAAAAATGTTTGGAAAAAATATAAAAACAGCGAGCATTGCTGAAGGAGAAGGTAAGTAATTTTGACCAAGATTCCACAGTGATTAAATGGCAGGGACAAAATTCAAAAGCCACGTGTTTCTTGCTCTAAAATCTGCTGTTTAGCACAGGTTTCACTGCTCCAAATCTCCAAATCTGATAAATGTTTTCTTTATTTCTTTGCTCAGCCACAGTACATGATTATGTGGTCAGGAAATGAGAACGGCTCCTCTTACCTAGAAATAGGCTGACAACTTATTTTTTAAAGCAATGAACACCTGTCTTTTAAAAGTTGAGAAAATAATACTGTGTAACCTAATTGTAAACATAACACCTAAAAGGTGCTAACATTGTTTTCCCCCCAAAAGGGGATATAGGTTGATTTATTAAGTTACACACAGTAAGATGTTAAATATAGTTTGAGCACTAAGTTTTTCCTTCCAAGTCAGTGCACATAAGAAGAGAACCCTCAACGAGACCAGTGCTTCTGGGGCTGAACTTAACACTATTTAAGGAAAAAAAAACCGTAGCTAGGGGACATAGCTGTTAACATCATGATTTGTAAAGCCTTAGATTTCTAATAGGGTCTGACTGTTTCAAGGAAAACATATTTTGTTTCTAGGTAACATTTCAAGTCTGATTACGAACAAATGCTACAAAATCGATCTGTAATGAGAAGTACTGTAATGTCACAAAACATTAATTATATGCTTAATGGGACTGAAAGCATTAATTGCCAGGAGCCAAAATCTGTCCAAGCAAAACATGAACACATTTTGTACCTCTCGTCTCTTGTAGGTTTTTGAATGAATTCGAGTGGAACAAAAATGTAGTTAGAAAGTCAGCAACACCTGAAGGTTTTCTTCACCTGCTTGGATGTTGTAGTTGTTTCTTGTTAGTGATGGCACGAATCATAAGTGCCCAGCAAACAGCAGACACGTGGCGACTTGTTAGTTTGACTCTAAAACAGCCTGTGGAGGGAAGTAGTGAATGGCTGACTGGGTTATTTTTAAGTCTTTCTAGATTTATTCTGCCACCTTCATAATAAAATCCGGCTTCCTCCAAGTACGTGCACCTAGATTTGGCTCTCTCTGTAGTCTTAAAATTGAGTTTATAGTGCTAGAATTTCCCACTAAAAACCAACGAGTGCCCAAATTTTCACTGCTTTGGCTCACATGGAAGTATTAAAAAACTGAGCAGTGGAAAGATTGTGTCATCAGAACTTAAAGTCATAAGATTTACACGAACTCAGATATATTCAGAGTCTATCGCACTCTTAACTCTGGTCAGCTCGGGTCCAGGGCTGGGGACACCACCATTCTGTGAGCTTTAAATGCCTCTAATTTTCCTCATAAAATAGAAAATACCTTCTGATTCCCCACAGAAGCACATGAAGTGAAACAAATGTCAGGATTGGTTACTTACTTTCTTACCTTGAAACTTGTACAGTGGGAGCATTTCTTTTCTCCTGCAATAAATACACATAGCTGTGCACCAGGCACTACGCCAGGTACTTACAAGTGTTTCAGCATCAAAGATTCTATTGATGTGTCCTTACTTCAAACTTCAATGCATGGTGTTAGTGACTGATGGGGGTTTTCGATTTATCAGAAAATTGGCAAAGGTGTGCTTGTTGTTTTAAATACATAAAAGAAAGGTGGTTTTTTTAAAAGATCACATCATTTAGAAAAGGACTTTATGTGGTTATTAACTATAAGAAGCTGAAGACACTTAATGAGTCATCTCAGACTAGTGATCGCAAACCACAGGAAGCACGGCCCTGCTGCTCAGATGTTGGAGACTAAGATGCATGTAGAGAGCACGCCCAGGTGGACGGTCGAGTCCAAGGGACTCACTAGCTGAATGTCTTTAGGCCAATTTACTTCCACCCCACAAACCTTTTTTCCCTCTGCTGTGAAAGGAGGCCACAGCAGTCCCTGCCTCATTGGCTGGCTGTGTGGGGGCCCCGTGTTGTGGAAAAGCACTTTGCTCTGGGCCTGCTGCAAGCAGAGGCTTCATCCATGGAGCTGGGTGACTCTGGTAACAAGACATGCTAAGGAATTAAAAGCAATCGTTTAGAGAGTAACCTAAACTTTATTCTCTGACAGGCACAATTCCACGTACAGACAGTTCACACGGGCGCCGGCCTCGTCAGCCTCAGGAGGCCCCTCCTGAAGTCTTCTGGAAGGGCCGTGGGCTTGCTGGTGGCTGGATTCACGAAAACGTGGACAGAGGACCCAGTGGTGCAGGCCAAAGCGTCAAACTGCGCCAGCTTGGGGTGGCCAAAGAAAAAGCCGTCCGCGAGGTCGTGGTGATCTCCCGGGGGTGGCTCCTGGGTGGGCTTGGGGGGAAACAGGGCAAGGCGATAGTGCACACTGGAGCGGCCCACTTTCTCCACGGCCAGGGCAGCCACGGGGACCTGAGGGAAGCCCACGGGGGCGTGGAAGGTGCACCGATTGGTCACCATGAAGCCCACCATGGGGGACGTCAGCAAGCCGGTTTTCAGGCCGCAGTACCTAGAAGGTTAAAGCACACTCCTTACTCCGGGGCAGCAGGCCGCTCTCTCCCACCCGGTGATGGTGGGTTTCAGCAGCGCTGACTCAGAGGCCTGGAATCGAATCCCAGCCCCGCCACCCACCAGCTGAGGCCCCTTGGGCAAGTCACTCAGCTTCCTTTTGCCTCGATTTCCACAATAATATAATGTTCATAACTGCAGTACCACCTCATAGAGATAGTCATTTAATACCCAAACAGTTCCTCGATGCAGGGAGCTCTCGTGAACACTGACTATTATGATGTCCATCCTGCTCTTGCTTCTTATGAAAAGCCAGGTACTTTTGTGTTAAATGAGAGGAAAAAACCCCTCATTGAATATAGTTATTGTCGCTTAATCTTTGCCATGTAATCTTTTTAAGGGCAGGTACTGTGTCTTGTTTATTTTTTAAGTTTGTTAACTAGAAATGAGGTTGCACTTGAGATAAATTTGGAGGTTGAACAGAATAAGAAATGAAAGACATAATACCGAGTCACAGCCTCCCCCCCGCCAAAGAGGCCCGCTTACAATTTAAACATTCTAGTCTCATTGTCTTGTCTTTTTTCTGGAGAAAATTAAGACCGGATGTGAGAATTCACCGTAAGGGGATAATCATGGTTGTACGCGGGTTTGACGCAGAGTTGTTCCCGGAATCATTGTTCACAGACGGGAACAGAAACAGCTGCAGTGTCTGCTCAGGGAGGGCGCGGTGAGTGCCTGCGCCCAGCCACCCTGGGTGTCCCCTGACATCACCCATCGGGACATCAGATACATTCACTTACTGACACGGAAAGCTGCTGATTGAAAAAGATCAGGTTTCAGAATGGTAGTGCCATTCGATCTCATTGGTTTTACAAGAACGCGTTTGTTTATGTACTTATTGTCCAGAAAAAGCTTTGAAAGGATAGACGCCACCATGGTTTCCCAGTTATCTAGCAGTGGTATTGGGATAACATTTTTTTTTTTTAATTTTGCTCATAGGAGTTTTCTAAAATGAACACAATTTGCCTATGAAATAAGAAAAACAATGTTATTTTAAAAAAATGTCTGAATATGAATTTCATTTTTAAAAAAAGCACTGGAGAGATGAGCAGGCTGGGTAAGCCCAGCTCCTTCCTGTGCCCATTAGGATCCTGCCTCCGGCCGCCCTCCCTGGGGCTCTTCCTCGTGGACATCTGGGGAGGGGAAAGGAAAGCAGGGAAAGAAAATCCTCGCCCTTCAGGGTAGCTCCAAGATCCAGTGTGAAGCAAATTGCCCTTTTCATTTCCCATGCTTCTTTGTTGCTTTGCTTTCCTATTTCTCTGCCACTTTCCCCATTCTTTCAGGAGACGGAGAGAGCAGAATTTCATGAGCTCCTTGTGTCCCAGAGCCCAGCCAGAATACCTTTAAATAATTAAAAGGCAGAGGTACTTCTAAACAATGCCATCGATGAGCACCTGGCGGCCAGGGCTATGCTGGGTGCATTACATGTTGTATTTAGTTTTCAAAACAACCCTGCAAAGCAGGTCTCATCTTTCCCATTTTCCAGGAGGGAAAATAAGTGGAGAGGTTGCACAAATTTCCCAAAGGCAGGCATACAGAAAGTGGTAGGTCAGGCCCAGACTTCAGGCTCTCTGTAGCCAAAGTTTACATCTTGCCCTCCATTCTGACTTACTAGGTGGCGAAGCCAAAATCTGCATTTTAGTCCAGTGGATGCATTGCATTTTCCTTAAGTGCTTTTGTGACTAAATAAAATTCACATATGGTTTGCCTAGATCTGTCTTTCTGGCCCCTGGTTTATGACCTCTGGGAAAGATGGCAATTACCCGTGGGAGAGGGAAGGATCACCTAGGAGAGAATATAGAAGCCTCACACATGAAAAACTGGCTTTGAGTAAGCTCCCAATCTATTTCTTAGAATCTGGCATTTGATTCTGACGCCACCTAGTCATCGCGAGGCGAATGCCTACCTCCCATGCTTTCTTATCCCTGATTTAGTAAACTTTAGAATAGAGGGATGTTGGAGTTGGAAGACCCCTTGGGGATCATGCAGTACAGGGCTCTCCATCCAACACTGGTGGGGATCAGAATCTCCTGGGGATCCTGGGAAACCTCCAGACCCCCCATGTCCTCCCAGACCTCCTGAATGAATCTATAAGGAGGGGCACCCTGAGTTCCACAAGCTCCCAAGTGATCCTGAGAAGGGTACCTACCATAAGTGCTGCTCTCCTAGGCCCACCCCCTCGGGTAAAGCAAAGCCCAGAGAAACGAAGTAAGTTGCTCACCTGCACACAGCTGGAAAGGGGCAGAGTCTGTCTACACTCCAGCCCCTGCAGCTGGGCCCATTAACCTCCCCACTCCCAGGTTCAGCGCCAGCCCAGTGTTGGACACCAATAAATCTCTGGGGCGTTCACGGCTTGGATTCAGATCAGATGCTCACGATCCCACCCTGACTCTGCACCCAGCTCCAGCAGTTGGGTTCAGTCTTACTTTGTTACTCCCCTCTCCCACACTCCTGCCTTCTTTCCTGCCGCTGTAACTAGATTCTGCTTATCCCTGTCCTGCCCTGACCCCGGTCCCGAGGACCTGCCTTGGTGCCTCCCCAGGCTCTGGGTGCCTCTGGAGTGAGAGGTTGTGTGCACCTGCAGGACCCGGTGCCTCTGGGTCTGTGGGAGGACCCAGCCCTGCTGCTCCCTGAGGTCTGGAGACTCCGTCAGATGATAGGAGGGCAGTGGGCATGTGGCACAGATATAACTTTCAGAGGACCGAAACTCTTTTTGTTACTTTCTATGAACAGCATAGAATGGGCCACAGCTTGTGGTTAGTTACCTGGAATGCCAGGGCAGGATTCTGGCAAGAAGTCCATTCCCACACTCCCCGAAACTAAGAATAAGAGTCAGCTCAGCCACATGACCCCACGACCGTGCTGAGTCCCCACAGTGTCACACGGCAGCTGAAGGGAAACTCAAGCCTTGGCAGGCTGAGTAAGGAGGGCCCTGCCTGCCTGATGTTGGTAGATTATGCGGTTATTAAGAGAGATACATGAGTCAGAAATACAGAACTGGGGAGAAAATACCTTAAGTGTGAGCACGTATGAAGTTAAAAGATTAAAATGATGAATCTAACACTTAGAATGTACTCTGTGTATCTTTATATAAATAATGTGTCTTAAGCCTATTTGGATATTGCCTTTACAGTCATGACTGTAAAGGCAATTAGGTTCCGGAAGGCTAATTGAAATTAATTGTATGCGGGCTCCTATGTCAGCCCTTTCTATTAATGTGGCCTACAGTATAGGATTATAGTCAAGACCTAAAGACATTACACCGGGATTTGAATCATGGCCCCACTGCTGTGTGACCTCACGGGTCACTCAATGCCCCAGAGCCTCAGTTTTTCTCATCTCTAGGGTGGAGATAATAACAGACCTGATGGGATTTTTATAATGATTAAATAAGGTAAAGCATATTTTATATGTCCTGGCTGATTGCTGGAACTTAAATATTTTTCTTGGTTTGTTTTTTGAATGTTATAAACAGTTTTGGTCTCTAGGGGTGGAGACTTAACATTTGTCTTTGGGTCAAACTTTTCCTTTATTTTGGGAGGACCTCTTGGGTCAGGACCCTAGTAACCAATCAGGTTGGGACACTGGTGAGCTCACAGGTGGACTATTGATAAAAGTCACTGTATTGTACCTTCAGGTGATTTTGAGGATGGTGGGCATGAGAACCAGGTGAGCAGAGCAAGAGGGAAGGGACGGATGGATGAGGTGTGGTGACAGTTACACTAGGAACTTTGAGGAAGAGCTGAGTGAGGCTTTGAACACTCTTCAATGGGTCCAGCAATTTAACCCGAGTAAGTCTGAGCCCATGTAATTTGCATAGAAAGACAGAATTTAGCAAATGCATACTGCATTGTCATGATAGAGGAGCATTTACTTAAGAGGTACAGTGGAAGTCTGCTTGGTCTCTATTTGGCAATGATGCAAGCTTACCAATCTGTAGAGCTAAGACATCAACAGAAACTGACAAATGCATCTACATTTCACCTTAAGTTTTACTAACTTAACCATATCACTGAGTTTGGTGCTGGTGACTGGTGACATGGCAATGACAGGTTCTCTTCTCAAGCAGAGACACTTAATCAAAGAGAGACAATAACGAATATGTCAATACAAACTGAGAATAAGTGCTCTGCAGAGGGATATGGTTCCATGAGATGCAATAACAAAGGAGTCTGACCCAGATGGAGGCAAGGAGGAAGGAAAATTTCCGAGGAACTGAAGGGAGTCCAGGGAGGCCCGGCAGGGGGATGGCAAGACAGCAGGAAAGCTGGGCCTGATCACGCACAAATTGGATTTTAGCCTAACAGTATGGGAAGCCACTGTGGAGGTTTAAAGGGGAGGGAAAGTCATGATCATGTTTGCATTTCAAGATTAGCTCTCTAGGGAGCAGACTGGTAAAGGCAAAAGTGGATGCAGAAACACCAGTCAGGAGACCCCTGAGAGGTGAGAACTGGGCTGGGTGGCAGCAGTGGGATCAAAAGTTGTGACTTCCAGAGATATTCAAGGGTGCATTCAAAGAACTGATACCTGGGCCTTCCTGGCTAACTTCCACCTCTCACAAAGGTCAGGACCCTAGTAACCAACCAGTGTTTGATAGTAACAGCACCTATGACAGAAGCAGGAGGCTCCACCAAACCCTTGTAGTTTTTGAGGCTGTTGATGAAACCTCAGGCTCTTCCCTGGAACACCACACTCTCCAGGTTGATCCCTGCCTCAGTTACCCGCCACTCAGCATGGCTATACCTGTGCTTTTGTCCCACTTTCTGTCTGAGGATAACTGTAGGTCTAGATCTTTCAAGTATTTCAAGAAGAATTTTATTCCAAACCCAGGGGAAATGACCATATAGACAATAAATTTATTGTTTTACTTCTGAGACAGGTAAGATAAAAATGAGCAGAAATGTTTTCTGACAACCTCACATTTGAGCAAACACAACTTCAAAAATACTGAGGTTTTCCTTTGGTCAGTTTTATGTTTGTTTGTTTGTTTATTTGTTTGTTTGTTTGTTTAGGACATTTCGACTTTATCTTAAAGGACAAATGATATTCTAAATAACAAGGAAGATTTCTTAGAATTAAGCAAAGCAAGATGTGAGATGGAGCAAATACCTACATAAGCCTTTACCCCATGCTAGGTTGTTTATCTTGCCTTACCACTTGGTATTTCTAAACTAGGTTGCTATCTGCAAATATAAGAAGCTAGTATAATGAGCTGACAATAGCCACATTAGGAAAATGCCCAGGCCCAGCTGGCTGCAGATCAGTGCTGTTGCAATTTTCAAAGTGCAAGCATTGGGTCCCCAAACTGAGCAAACCTGATGAAAAGCATCTGCTGTCAGAGCAGAACGCTTTCTTTGCAACAGTGTTCTTGCTGGAAGTTTATTCTGGTAAATCAGTGTCAAAATGACAAGAAAATCCAACATGTCTCAAGAAGCACAATATGTAACAAGCAAAAATCCCCCAACACGGGTTCAGGAGCTGAACAGTAAATAAAGGGTCTGATGAAGAAATCAAAGCCGAAAAATAAAGGAAATGAAACAAATTCATTAAAACATTTTGAATAAAAATAAGACAACTGCGACATTATGCTCAATTAATGGTAAAACACAGTCTTAAAGGGTAAATGTGATAGATGATGATCTGATTTTTTGGGACATCCAGAGCAGAATCAACCGGGAGAGCGGCTCTGAAAGCCAGGCTAGATTAGAGAGAAACTTTGAATCCACACACCAACCATATCATAACTGCTGTGCTTTTTGCCTCTGCTGGACTTGCTCTCTGAGTGAGATATTTCAAAGAAAGCATCTCTGAAAAGTGACTATGAGATCTTTCAAAGCCTCAAAATTATGCAGGCCAGGGATACAATAAGCTTTCCTGGGCCTGCTGAGAAAAGGTGAGACTGGAAGTTAAGGAAGGTGGTGGTGATGCTTCCCTCACCCACAGCATCCACTGAGGTCCCCAAACCCCCCATCTTGCGATTGCTTATGGGAAACTCCAGGAGCCTGAAGAGCAGCAGTTTAAACACCTATTTTAAATCCATCAGGTAGCAGAAAATACTTAAAACACATGGAGAACAATTTAGAAACCAAATACACCAGAGGGCTTTCTATCTAGAAAAGGCAAATTTGGAGGAGGCCGAGGATGGGGGAAAGGAGTTTTTATTTTTTTAATCACCACAATGTGATGCTGGAAGTTGAACGAAATTGGAGCTTCTGCCCCAGAAAGAGGTTATTAAAGAGGCAGGTACCCAGCTCAGAGGGTCCCCATCACTCAATGCCCTTGGGTAAAATTGGAGAACCATATGCAAAACTATACGAACTTGGATTCATACCTCACATCATATACAAAAATTAACTAAAAATGGGTCACAGATCAAAATTTAAGAGCTAAAACTTAAAAGACATACAGGAGAAGACAAAAAAAATCTTAGTGGTTTTGGGTTTAGCAAAGATTTTCTTAGGACACAGAAAGTATAAGCTATCAAGAAAAAAAATCAATAAATTGAACTTCACCAAAAATAATACCTTTGGATCTCCAAAAGTCACTATTACAAAAAACAAAAAGGCAAGCCACAGACTGAGAGAAAATACTGGACAAACCTATCCAACGAAGGACTTGATCTAGAAATATAAAGTACACTTACAAGTCAATAAGAAGACACACAACACGATTTAAAAATGTGCAAAAGATTTTAGAAGACACTGCACCAAAGAAGACATGAATGACAATAAGAACATGAAAAGATGTTCAATATTATTAGTCATTAGAGAAATGGTCATTAAAACCACAATGAGATACCCACTGCACACTCACTGGAATGGCTAAAATAAAAAAGATGGACTATAAGAAGTGTTGACAAGAATATAGAGGATTGGAACTCTCATATACTGCTGATGGGAATGTAAACCAATACAACTGTTTAGGAAAATACTTTGGCAGTTTTCTGAAAATAGTAAAAAATACACTATCATATGACCCAGCCATCCCACTCTTGGTTATTTATCCAAGAGAAATGAAAGCATACATCCCACAAAGACTTGCACATGAATATTTGCAGCAGCTTTATTTGTAATAACTGAAAACAACCCAAAGGTTTCAGTTCACAATTCCATAAACAATATACAGTACATCCATACCATAGAATACTACTCATTAATGACAAGGAATGAGTCACAACAACACAGATGAAACTCAAGAAGCCAGACAAAAAATAAGTATATACTGTATGATTCCACTTATATAAAATTCCAAAAATGCACACTGATCTGTAATGAAAGAAAGTAGATCAGTGGTGACCTGGGGATGGGGGTTGGGAAGGAGCAAGAGGGAAAGATTATGAAAGGGGCATCAGGAAATTTTGCAGTAAGGGAGGTGGGGTGTGAGGTTCATTATCTTGATTGCAGTGATGGTTTCACAACCGTGTGTGCAAATATGCCCAGCTCATCAAATTGTGCCTTTTAAAATATGTGCAGCTTATTTTATGTCAGTTATACCTCAAGAAAGCTGTTTAAAAATAATGCAATAGAGCAAAATTCACCAATATCTTAGCAATGATATGCCAATATATTAACAGAACCAGTCTCTGATTGCAGGATTATTAATGATGATCCTTCTCTTCTTCCTTTTCTGAAATTCTCCAAATTTCCCAAAATGAGCATGTCAAAATCATAAAAACTTTTTTGTGTGTGGGGAAAAAAGAAATAGGTGTACAAAGAAATTTGGAGAAAATAGCCTATACTCATGAACCTTAGACCATGGGATAAAAAAAATCAAGGACATGACACTTTTCAAATGACAAAAGATCCTCTATTCTTGCAAAAGCCATGGTAGGCGAGAGGGGACTATGAGAAGGCTCTATAATACCCACAGGAACAAAAATATCTAAATCTAAAGCAACCTATGGAAAAGGCACCATATTAACAAAATGCATCATTTAGCTTGACTGTCCAGCTCATGTGTCTTTCAAGTAAATTGGTGGGAGACAGATGCAGGGAACAAGGAAAAGACAAAACCGGACAGCAACAGAAGGTAAATTTTAACATGATGTCATGACCCATCATTTCTTGAGTTCATCCAGGAATATAAGGACTAAGGAATAATCTAACATAATTAGCAAGCGACCCACATTGCATATCCTTAAAAAGAATGCATACTGCCGAGTTCAAGTCAGGCCACAGAAAATGCCATTCCACATCTGACCAAATACGGTCAAGTCTCAATCTCAGTTTCTACCCTTAGAAATGTTTGCTAAATCTGGCTGTACGGGGCTGAGGATTCTCTTTGAGTTTTTATTAATAGTAAAAGTAATAATTTTTTAAAAGTTTTCAGGGAATATATTTAACCTACTTAGATGATAAACTATTTTTTAAACCCTCCATGCGTTAATTATTTAGACATCAAGTGTTGAGGCTTATGAAGTAATTTTTATTCATTTATTTAGCAAAAAGTCACTGTCAGCAACTGTGCCAGGCCCAAGGGTATAAAGAAGCAAATACAACCCGTGCCTCTCGGAGCTCTTGAGGTTATTTACATCTATCGTATCTAGTGCATATCAAGAACAATATACAATGGTGGGCTGCTGAGCAGCTCTTCCCAACTCTGTGTTCAGTGACATCACTTAGTGCTCGAACAAACTGGCCATGGTGGGAGTATTTACACCATGGGAATCAGCAAACACTGCAAGCTAATTGTTTTGATTTATTCATAATTTATTGTTTTATTGATTTATTGATGATGTATTGTTTTATTGACAAGAAAGTAGATCAGCAAACTTCTCCTGCAAAGGGCCAGGGAGTAGATCTTTTAGGCTTTGTGGGCCACAGGGTGTCGGTTGTAGCCACTCAACTCTGCTCTTGCAGCATGAAAGCAGCCATAGATGATACCTGAACCAATGGGGATGGCCATATTCCAATAAACTTATTGATAAAAACAGGCAGGAAGCCAGTTTAGCTCAAAGGCCATAGATGTTGATCCCTGGGCTAGACTAAAGACTTGAGAACTTGTTAATAAATGCAGATTACATTTAAATATTCTTCCAGTATTCAAAAACTATTCTTTTTAGCTCACAACATACCTTTTACTCATACCCATGAACAAAAATATCAACCAACATTCATGCCAAAACTATACTTGTTTGTCACTTGCAACTAAAGGTTAGCTGGCTAGGCACAGAGGAATTCAGCCAAAGACCAGTGAGAGCATTCCGTGAGAACCAACTGGCTATATGGAATTTATAATACAGAGGACTGTATATTTTACTATCACTTGTAAATTGTGTGCCAAGCATCTGTTTATCAGTAATATTTATAATGTATGTACGTATATGCTGATTGTTAAAAATACTAGTATGTGACTCAAAAGGCATCCAGTCCTGATGCAAAACAGTAGATGCAGGTAGATCTGGGAGGAGGGAGCTGTTGCCAAATGTCACAAGCTCAATGTATCTAAATCTCCTCCCAGGCCTGCCTGAGAATGCTAGTATATCTCCATTTCATAGATGAGAAAACTGAGGCTGGTGCAGAGTCATAAAACTAGTGATTGACAGCACTGAAACCCAAACAGAAGTCTATCGGACTCCAAAGCCCATCCCTGGAGCCTGCCCCGTTAGAAACCATGTACTTAGTTCAGAAAAACACAGGGAAGTTGTAAATGAGGATCAGTTTGGAAACGGGCTAGAGGAGGCTTGAGAAATGCCAGATGAGTTGCTACCCCAGTGAAGTCCAGGCAGGCCTACAGGAAGGGAAGGGGAGACTCTACTGGGGGTCCACGCGGAGATACACACTTTAGATGTGGCCGAGAGCAAAGTCTTGGGCGCAAGGGCAGGGATAGCGACTTCCTGTGCCAGGGTTGCAACAGTGAGCACATTTCATTTCACCAATGATGGTTCTGTACGGATGAAATTGTGAGTACAAGCATCTACAATCCAGTTAAACTGTCTTGTTGCAGGAAATGGAGCATGCCTTTCAAGTGGCACCCAGTCAGAGACTAACAGGAGGTGCTGGGCCACGGCGAGGAATAGCACTAGTGGGTAATCGGGTAACTGCATTTGTGCGATGGTGTGGCTTGGGGGTGGGGAAGGAAGGAAAGCAGGCCTCAGAGAACCTGCCAACTTGCTGGAAGAGCAGGAGAAAGCAGAGCATCGCCGCGGTGGCACCACTCCTACAAAAGGCCTTTTGTGGCCTCCAGCAGCTGAATGGCTCTGGCTGGGACAGGTCTTCCCTGGGACCTGGACCATGCCTCACCCAAGCACCTGACGAAGGGAAACTGAGTCCCTGTTTTCCTCCAGGCTCTTCAGTTACAAGTGGTAGAAAATCAGCTCAAAAGGCTTACGCAGAAAAGAATAATTTTTTCCCCCTATGGAATTAGTGCTTTTATTTTTTTTCCAATTACAGTTTGCATTCAAAATTCTATTATTTTGTATGAGTTTCAGATGTACAGCATAGTGGCTAGACAGTTATATACTTTACAAAATACTCCCTCGGTATTTCCATACCCACCTGGCACCATCCACAGTTATTACAATATTATGGACTATATTCCCTGCGCTGTACTTTACATCCCCGTGACTATTTTCTAACTGTCAATCTGTACTTCCCAATCCTTTCACCTAGAAAAGGAGAATTTAAGAGCGGCCCCAGGACACCAAGGATTCAAGCAGTGTTCTCAGAAATTAGCTCGGTCCTGCTTCCTCTCTAACTGCTTCTCTTCCTCGGGCAGACGCTTCCTCCTGCAGCAAGGAGGGTGCGTCACTGAGACAGCTCAAGGCTCCAGCCATCCCAGCTTAACCCTCCCGCAAAAGGGAGGGAGCTCCAGCCTGCCAACAACTGAATATAAACTCTCACGGGCCCACCCTCAGTCATGTGCCCATCTTTGGTCCAATTAGGGAGGCCGGGCAGATAGGTACTATGACTGCCCAGGTTTGGTGTGGTGCTGAATTGGCAGAACCACATGGAAGGAAGGGGCACTGCCCAGCAAGTAAAGGGGTGCTGCTACAGAAAGGAGGGAAGGAATGCTGGGAAAAGAAAAGCTGAAGTCCCTTGACCGGCAGAACTTTCCAGGGGACTCTCAGAGCCAGAGTAACTGCTAACATCAAGGCTATAATTATTAAGAGGCCATGGCCTTAGTGTCTTGATAAGACAGGGAGGGAGGGGAGACAGAAGTCATTGGATGACTACTGTGAGAGGGGCCTTACCTGTTGGTTCACACACTGCCTCTTCTCATTTTTGTAACTACGCCACCCTGGTTTTACAGATAAGGAAACAAGATAAGATGGTTATGTAACTGCCCGAAGTTAATACAGCTAGCGAGTAAACGGAGGCACATTTCCTCTGGCAGTAAGGAGAGTGCTAATTTCTGGTGTCTCTCCTCAGGCCTCACTGTCAAAGCTCCACAAATACCCTTTATGACTCTTCGACCAGGTTTTCTTGGGCCTATTTCCAAAACTCAGGTGTATCAAGATGACTCCTCTTCGCTCTCTCATTTCTGGAGGGTGGGATGTGCCCTTTCAATGTCCCTAGACAGACACAGGAAGAAGAGAATGGGGCAAAATGGTGCTGTTTACACTGCCCAGGTGGCCAGTGGGCCCCCAACCAAATTAACCAGCCCTCAGCCTGCTGGTGAGCTTCCCCTGTTCCTACACCTGGTAACAAACAGCACAATGCTGCAGAGCAGGCACAACATGTGGGAAGCAGGGGAGGGCAGTCAGTCCCAGCTTGTCCCTAATTCCTGCTTCTGACACTTGCTGGCTGTGTGACCTCTAACCATTAGCTTAATCTCCTGTAGCTCAGTTTCCTCATCTGGAAAATGGGAAGGATCATACCTGTTTTAAAGATGCACCTAACAGATATTCTTACCCCCATTCTACTTGTTCTGCCCATAACTTCTGTCTCTTCTGGCCACAATGGACAAGGGACATATTCCTGATCCAAGGGCAGAAAATTCACTAGCTGGCCCAGCCGGGTGTGGCTCAGCAGTTGAGCATCGACCTAGGATCCAGGAGATCGAGGTTCAATTCCCGGTCAAGGCACATGCCCAGGTTGTGGGCTCCATCCCCAATGATTCTCTCATCATTGGTGTTTCTATCTCTCTCTCCCTCTGCTGCCCTCTCTCTGAAATCAATAAAGATATATAAAAAAAAATTTAAAAAAAGAAAAAAAAGAAAATTCACTAGCTGATAAGAAACCTCTGATGTCCTACAGAGAATTTCAGCTAAGAAGGGTACAGTAGTGGGAGCCTGAGGTGACAAGTCCTGGGTGAATGGACTTGGAACAGCTACTGGGACCCAAGCACAAAACAGAAGAGCAGATGAGGCCAGTCAAGAAAGAAGAGAACTTTGGAGTGAACAGATGCTATTAGAAAGAGAGAAGCAGAAAGAGCCCAGCAAAATGCTCCCGAATGATAATGAAATAGCATAGAAGCTCCACCCTGGTTCCTCCTTCCTTAGGTTGAGAGACATCCCGGCCTCCACTTCATGTGACCCAGCCTGAAGAAGCTTCCACTCCTCATATCAAAACGACACAAAGAGAACACTGAGAGGAACAAAAGCTGGTGTGCAGTTCTCGTTTCTGGCGCACAGTAGGTGCCCAATAAACGTTAACACAGTTATTTCCCTGGACTTGACTGAGGGACATAAAAGGCATTTAAACTAGCCTCACGTGAATGCGCCCAGGTCTGTGGTTGGGCCACCCTCCCTTCTATCCCAGAAACCGTGGCCAGACTAACTCTGCAAGATATATACTGCACAATTAGTGTGCACCTCTTAGCCTTGGCTAATTACCTCTTTTATCAATTAAAAATATTTTCCCATTAAGCCAAGGAGTTGAGAGGGGGAAAGGAGTCTCTTCTCTATTTCCAAAGCCTCTGAGAAACCCAGCAAGATAATGTCACTGATTTGGTTAATTTCAGGTGCACATCGGGCCATTCAACCTAAGTGAATTTAATGACTCAGGACAGGACAGGCGATGAATGTCCCTGTAAATCATTTATAATTGCAAGCATAAAAATTAAAAATCAGTCTGAAGAGCAAGATAACCTAACGCTAATGACGGGGAGCAGTAATCTGGAGATAGAGGTTCCTTGCTTTAATCAGGCCCATTCGGATGACGGGGCGCTAAGCCTCCAGGGGGTTTGTTCTGGAAACAAAAGCCCGGGAATTCACTTCAGTCTTTAATGACTCACATGATAAAAGAAATTAACTGAATTTTCATATTATAATTATAAAACTTAATAAGGATTTTTTTTCCCCTTCGTACTTTTATTTCTCCCTTAGACGACATAAACCAACACACAGCCTATTCTCCTTACAAGGATGACCTTAAAAGGTCAGTTATGTTCAGCCAAGTCATTAAAAGTCCAGTTAATAAATTCTGTCCAGGAAGACGAATCGCCAGTGCTATAATGGAGGCAGTTACAGAGGCTTTAGGAAATTAGGAAAGTCTTTACCTTATTTTCAGTGTTTATATAATACAGTATCCCTCCAAGTCAGTCGGAATCAAAAACGAGGTGAGCAAGTTCTTCCATCGGGATGCTTTCAAAGCACAAACTGAACATTCTCTTTTCCTTGGCTTTTCTGCCTGGTGGACACCTAATCCTATTTCCAAGTCTAATTCGGGTGGCACTTCTTCCAGGAAGCCTTCCCTGACCACCACTGCTGCTTCCCCCTTTTCCAGAACTTCACCATCCTGAAGGCTCATCACTCTTTCTTCTGGATTTCCTCTGAACCTGGCACACCAACAAACCTAATCCTGGATTTATCACGCTGCACTGTAATATCATTGCATTCTCAATAGCAAGATCATTGCATTCTCAAACCATAAATTCCCAGATAGGCTGGGAACCGTAACCAGTTGATCCTCAAAATATCTGGCACGGTGTAGGCATGTAATAAATATTTGCCAGCTGACAGAGATGTATATTAACTGTAGGCTAACACAGGGTAGCCAAGAGGGAAAGAGCTCAAGGAAACCCTTTGGCGCTGAGGAATAAAACATACTAGGAGAGATGAGGGGTGGGGGGGTGTTTTCTTTTTTCAGTAGGTAAGTTTCTTGAAGTCGATGCACACGCGTGCACACACACACACATACCACATGCACCAATTCTGCTTGACAATAAGAAAAAACCATGGGGTATTACCTCTGGAGCGTTTAAGTGTTTCCAAGAGCCCTTGATAAGATTATGGGCTTTTCCTGAGCAGCCGGGTGATACTGCTCCATGTAATTTCCTCTCTACAGGAAATGTGTGTAGTTATACAGAGCCGTGAATAAGCAGGGATTTTTCAGTCGCAAGCAGGAGAAACCAACTTCAGTCACGTTCAGGGAAACTCAGTAAGTCAGGGGTGTATTTTGTTATTAGGACATAGAAGTATCTCACCAACGCCAAGGGCAGGAACATGGCTGGGCATCAGGAAGAGGGGGGCCGAGAGCTGGGAGTTCCTTCTTCCCCTCCAAGGCTCACAGTCCCTTGGGCAGCCTCACCCGCGGCACCGGCTTGGTTGCACCAGAACCTCCTGGAGGACTTGTGGAAGTGCAGCTCCTCTCCAGGGTTTCCAAATCAGTAGATCTGAGGAGGGGCCTGAGGATTTGCATTTTCACCAGCTCCCAGGCAGTGCTGCCGCAGCTGCTGGCCTGGGCATCGACTTTGAGAATCACCGCTCTGTACCACCTAGTGCAAGGGAAAGGAAGGTGCCACCAGAGCAGCTGCATTTGCAGGTCACAGCTCTAGCCACCAAGAGAGACTCACCCTGGTCCCACTACCAACTTCCTGGAGACAAAGCTGACTGGCCCGGTTGGAGTAAGATATCTGCCCTGGGCCCTCAGCTATGGCCAGACACAGAGCTGGCCGTGGGAGCACCGTGCAGCTCCCAGGGAAGAGGGGCTGAGCAGACATCCCGGCGGGAGTGCCACGAGACTGAAGGAGGCTTTCCTTTTTACTGGGCTAGTAGAAGCCCAGATGCCTTTATCACAGCAAAAGCTCAGGACTCAGGAAACCCATCCTCAACTGAAATAACACTTCAGTTACTCTCAACTCTGCAAACAGCAGCCCTTATCAAACAGAGATGGGCAGAAAGGAAGCAGGACTTACATCAGGCTGCGTGGGACGCTCCAGCAGAGGGTGAAAGACCTTGGTCTAGGGCGGTGATTCTTAACCAGAGAAGGCTTTGCCCCCCAGGGACACCTGGTGAATTCGGAGGTAGTTTTGGTTTTCATAACTCGGGTGAGGCGATGAGGTGCTTCAGGTAACTAGTGGGTAGAGGCCAGAGATGCTGCTAAATATCCTACAAGGCTCAAGACAGCCCTCACAACAAAGAACCACCTGGCCCAAAATGCCAGTAGTGCTAAGGTTGAGAAATCCTGGTATAGAGCCTACAAGATCCTCAAAAACAAGATAAATGAATAATTATAGTCTTCTCATCCACCTCAGGGGCAGCAGCACTCCACACAGTCGAATCCCAGTCCCACCTGCTGAGTCGGGGCCCTACACTGCTGCTTGATGTCTGAGTGAAGGCGGGTAAGCCACAACACCGGTAAGCCTCAGTTTCCACATACATACAATGGGATAACAGAAGTGTTGGAGAGGGTTCAATTATTTGATAGCTGTAAATAACTTAGCCCGGTGCCTAGCACATAGTAAATGCTCAATATATGGTTTTATTGCTACTACTACTACTACTACTACTATTATTATTAATTTGTGAATGGAAATGTAGAGGAACTTCTCCATGCCTCTGTGATTTGGGATGGATAAAGTTAACAGAAAGAAGAAAATAATAAAGACGAGAGCAGAAATAAATGAACTAGAGAACAAGAAAAAAGATTAACATGAATTAAAACTAATATAGGAATTTAGTAAAGTTGCAAGATACAAAAAACAACACACAAAAATCAGTTGTGTTTCTATATACTAACAAGAAACTATCAGAAAAAGACATAAGCAAAGCAATCTCATTAACTATAAAATCAAAAACAATAAAATACTTAAGAATAAATTTAACCAAAGAGGTGAAAGATCTATACATTAAAAACTATAAAACATCGATGAAAGAAATTGAAGACGACACAAACAAATGGGAAATCTCCCATGTTCATGGATTGGAAGAGTTAATATGTTAAAATGTCCATACTACCCAAAGTCATCCCAGAGATGCAATGCAATTCCTATCAAAATTCCAATGGCATTTTCTGCAGCAATAGAAAAAACAATCCTGAAATTCATATGGAGCCACAAAAGACCCTCAATAGCTAAAACAATCTTGAGAAAGAACAAAGCTGGAGGCATTATACTTCCTGATTTCAAACTATATTGCAAAGCTACAGTAATCAAAACAGTAGGATATTGGCAAAAAAACAGACACAGACCAATGGAACAAAAAAAGGAGGAACTCTTTGTCATTTGCAACAATGTGAATGGAACTTGAGGACATTATGCTAAGAAAAGTAAATCAAACAGAAAAAGACAAATACCATATGACCTCACTTATATATGATATATAAAAAACTGAACTCATAGAAACAGAGAGCAGATTGATGGTTGCTGGGGGAAAGGGTTGGAGGGAGCTGACGAAGGTGGTCAAAGGTACAAATTTTCAGTCATGAGATAAGTTTGGGATGTAATGTACAACATGGTGACTATAGTTTACAATCCTGCATATTTGAAAGTTGCAAAGAGTAGAGATCTTAAAAGTTCTCACCACAAAAGAAAAACACTGTAACTGTGAGGTTGTGGATGTGCTCACTAACCTTACTGTGGTAATTAAATATTTAGCAATATATGCATATATCGAACAATTGCACCTTAAAGTCACACAGTGTTATATATCAGTTATATCTCAATAAAGCTGGGGGGAAGAAATAATCTACTAGTTAAAAAAAGAGAGAAAAAGAGGCTAAGCTTTTCTGGGAAAGTATAAATGGAGGTGGGGAGGGTGAAGCCTCTCATCTTTCAGAGAGGAGACACTAGGCCTTGTGAGTGGCATCACTCTGCCTTTTCTCTCCATCTCATAGCAAAAGGCCCTTAAGTTGGCACTTTTCATAGTGAATTAGGGAAAGTGAATATTAATCTGAAAGGATACTAATCATCCATGACAGAAAATTCCCACTCTGATCAAACTTTCATAACATATTAGGAGTAAAAAGCCCTCTCCTGCCTCTCACAGGTCAGTCTCCACGCGGCCTATAAGCATGTGGTAAAAACGAGCATCTGTCTATCTGCAAAAGGCTCCTTCACGTAGGCCAGTGACAGTGTGAAAACTGAGACTGCAATTGAAATGTTAACTGGCTGAGTGACAAGGCCAGCCTCCATCAGATGGACAGTAGAACCCACTGTTCCCTTGTTTCCCTGGAATGCCAGCACCAAGCTCTGCCCACAGAAATGTCACATTCGGGAAAGCATTATATCTTGGAACTTCAGAAATAAAAAGACCTTAGGTGTCTTCTAATGGTCTCATTTTGAGCTGTCAGTTCAAGAAAGGGACTGGGTGAGTTTTTCTAAGCACAAGATATTAAATCTTTTGTGGGCACTGGATATAAGGTGGAGAGGAGGGAATAATCTGAAAGTCCTTCCCTTCTAATGCAATTTATGATGGATAGTCAGTCCTTTAAAAATTTGAGCCAAAATTTAACTAGACTTTGTGGTGTTTTATTTTTTATTTCATTTTGATCCAATCTGATAGTCTGTCATTTAATAGGTTAGTTACATGTCTTGAGATTACTGAATTGTTTCTCCCTTCTTACTTTGTTTTTTTCTGTTGGTGAATCCATTTTCTTGGCTTCTTATTTCCTCTCTTTTTCGGACTTCTTTTAGATTGACAAAGTTTTTCATAATTCCTCTGCTTATTCTCTTGGTTTAAAAGCTATAGCTTGTATTTCTATTCTTCTAATGGTTATCCGTAATATTTTAACCTACCCACTTAGTTGTACATTTGTACAACAAAGTCTCAATTTATTAATCTTCTTCTCAAATATGTCACAGATGTTAACATGACCTTTGGCCCCCAAAGGCCTAAAATTTTACTCTCTGGCCCTTTCAGAAAAAGTTTGCACCCCCTTCTGTAGAATAATAGTGTTGTGGGTCAGAAAAATTCTAGGTTGACACTTATTGTCCCTCAACACTTTGGACGTATCACTTTAGTGTCTGCTGGCCTTTACTATTGCTAATAAGGAATTACACGTTATGTACTGCAGTTTTAATACGATGTGCATAGCTGTGAATTTTTCTTTGTCTACTGCTTGGACTTTGGCATGCACTTTGAACCTAAGGAGGTCCCTAGACATCATGGGTATGTTTCTCACCCATTCGATTGGATGAAGAATGGACAACTGGCCAACTAACTTCTCTCTCTGAGAAAACTGAATTTGGGTTATGGAGACATGGTCATTTACCTGGGAGGAGCCTGGCTACAAGGTCATGTGGAATCGAGAGCTGAGGACACTATTTGGGGTTTGCCAAGATAAGGCCATGAGCAAGCAGGGCCATTGAGTACACGGGCACCCTAATGAGCAGCGAGTGAGCCCTGGAACCCAGCTTGCCAAGCTGTGTGTGCTGGAAGGGGCGCCTTCTCCTAATTTGCACAGTTGTCCCATGGGGTAGCCATGGGACTGTGCGAGTAGGTGAGTGTGAAGAGGAGACGGTCTGCAAACACAAGGATGAAGGAAATTGGCTGCATTAAGGACAGACATACAGCCCCAGGAAGAAAGAGAGAGAGAAGGAGAGAGGAGTTCCCTGGGTCCTGAAAGCCTTTTTTGTTCCAGCTCCTATAACAGCCAGCTCTAATCCTTGCCCTAGGCTTGGAGGAGATGCTCTAGTCCTAACAGATTTCTTCAATTCCCTTTAAGGGGTGAATTTCTGTTTCTTGCAGTTAAAAACATCCTATTGTGATTAAGCTGTATTTTCTTCACTGTAGTGTGCTCAGAGCCTAGCACAGTGTTAGCGCATAACAGTTGCTCAATGACGATCTGCCAAATGAACACTTGGATGATAAAGTTGTGACAAGGGTGGTTTAAAAAAGTGGGAGCACTTGAGACTCCTCACCAAGTCTACCTGGAACCACAGAAATATGAGGATTTCTTTGGCCAAGTTAAATCAGTAATGGTTTTCACCAGAAGCCATTGCCAACATTTCATTAGTCTGAAGAAAACACAGTGTGAGCCCCAATATTCAAAGGTCTATTGTGCTCCCTTGGCAAAAAAAAAAAGAAAAAACAAAGAAAGAAATGTTACCTCTGTGGTAAAATAAAACCAAATAAAACCCAGGATTTTTTTTTTTAAATGACCCTGAAAATGTTTTGCAAAGTAAGTAAATAAATGGAAAATTTTTGAATTCTTTCTGGAATCACAGATATTGCAACTGGGGTAGTTTATAAAAGATCAGTCTACCTGGCTGTATTCTTTGAAGCAGTAGCTCAGAGAAGTTCAGAAACTTGCCTGAGGTCACACGGCAAGGGCAGGAGAAGATCCCATGTCTTTGGCAGTGTTTCTACTATAACCAGATGCCCCTGGCAAAGAAGGTTCTGATCCTTTCTCATTACTTGGCTACTACAACTAAAGGACACCTTTTACGATACCCATTGAAACAGTTCCCATTTCTACTCTTTCTTTTAACCTTGGTTAAATGGTGGCACTAATGACAGCATTTATGCATGCATAAATTGAGCATACATCTAAGAAACATCAAATACATCGGCTTCATTGCAGCTCCATTAAAAAAAAAAAGTTTTAAATGACCAAGGGGCCAAAAAAAAAAAAAGTGCCATTTTCCACCGTATTATTGCCTGTGAAATATTACAAGTGCAAAATGTAATTACCTTAATGCTATTTTTGATATCATAGCAGCAAATTCTGCCAAGTCCCCGCTGTGACACTTCCCTCCATCTGGGTAAGCTTTCCCCTGTTGCGAGTGTCGGCCGCGGGGGACAATGAAGTCGCTCTCACGGTTCCCGGGCTCCGGCAATTAGCTGCCTCCAGCTGCAGGGAAGCCCTGGGTTCCGAGCCTCTTACCGAATGTTTAACCTATAAACATACCTCCTGTTTGTTTTTCCCCCAGTTAAGCCCCAGAGAATCTTCTTTATGCAAGCAAAGAATCATTTTAGGTAATAAGAACTTTTCTCCGTCTATTTTCCTCTTAATCATCAGCAAATCCCCTTCTGCTATCAAAATACACACCATGAAAACTGGAAAAAGAGGTAATAAGTATATATTGTGCTGGAGGCTAATACCCTGATGCCGTGAGGAGAGAAACACACACAATGGGATGTGCCTGAGGATTAGCTATCTTCACGTTGCGCAAACAAAAATAATAACTTCCAGCAACCTTTGGAGGTTAGTGATTTGTTTCCTGAAGTTCAGACACTTTATTAGGAGATTAGAAAGGATGCAAAACACCGACACACACACACACACACACTCTTAAGCACTGCAAAACAGCTACATTTACTTTGGGTGTAAATACACAGTGTGCTCAAGTCAGATCCAACTTACAGATTTAAAAACGGCCCCTCCGCATATTTAAGGCACCGATGTCGTGCAGAATTTCAAACACTTTCTCTACCCAAAATGAAGGCCTGAACCCTCTTCTCTGTCTTATTGAGCTCTGCTAAAAGTGCACTGGGAAGACCTCATGATGGAAATGCAATAGTAAGTCCTTAAGACAATTCGGCCTTGTGATCGAATTCTGTAAAAATTAAAGTTTTAAGGTTGGAGATTGTTCATGAAGAACTATTTTCTCGAGAGTATTAAGCCAGCCTCTCGGAAGAGGGACAGTAGCCTCCAGAGTGGCAGTCTTTTCAAGCTCAGCTGCGATGATGAAAGCACTGAGGGCGGTTATCAGATCTTGAGCATCTCTGTAGTCTGGTGTCTATTTTAGGTACAAAAATCAGTCCTTAGGTGGCCATCCCATCTGGAAAATGTAATTAATAAATCATCATTTCTCGGCTCTGCACCCTGCCTTATAAATTGCACAAAAAAAGAGAAGGCCCAGAAGGAAGGAGGAGACCTGGCTGGGAGCTCCAGGAGCAGGACATCCTCAAATCAGAATCAGACTGAAGAGGTTCACCCGAGCCTCTGCATAGCTGAGTGACCTTGGAAAAGGGGCTTAACCTTTCCAAACCTCAGTTCCACTCCAACATAAGCATTTAATGACTGGCAATGACTATGATTAAAATGAATCTATTAGTTAAAACGGGAGCAACAGCGTCTCCCACCCAGGAAGCACCTCCTGGTAGATTCTGATTTATCAGGAAAGACATCTGGCCGTGCTCGGGAGAAGGCGCTCCGCAATGGGAGTGAGTACAGTTGTCCCCCGGTGTCCATGGGGGATTGGTTCCAGCATCCCCACAGATATCAAAATTCGCGGGTGCTCAAATCTCTTGTGTAATATGGCATAGTATTTGCATATAATCGGTGCACATCTCCCATATACCTTCATCTCCAGGTTATTTACAACACCCAGCACAGGTAAATGCTGCATGAGTAGTTGTTATGCTGTATTATTTAGGAAATAATGACAAGAAAAAGTCTGCACAGATTCAGTACAGACACAGCGATCGTAGGCCTAACTACATCCTACATCCAGCAACTGTGTAACATTAAAAATATATATTTTTTCAATCCACAGTTGGTTGAATCAGCAGATGTGGAATCTGCGGATATGGAGGACCGACTGTACTTTCATTCATGCTTTTTAAATGTATTTTATTGTTGATAGTATTACAGATGTCCCCCATTTTCTCCCCTGATGCACAGAAATGCAAATGGCTAGGCCAAGGTCAATGTAGTAGCTCAGCCCCCAGTTTAAAGTCCTGCGTAGGACAGCAGGGTCTCAACCCCATGAAGGCTTTACTCTTTCCGGCCCATCTGAATGTCTCTCTTGCCATCCTCAGGCCAGCAAAACCATTTGAATGCTACATTAAACCCAAAAGGCTTCCGTTTTTATCCCAACCCCTTTTTAGCTTTGAGTTTACAATATTTCCTCAGTCTGTGCGCAGCCCTGATTAATGCCTGAGCTCGGGCACTGTGGTTGTGTGTGTATGTATATTTTTATGTATAATTCTAATCGGCCACAGCCAACCGGAGAGCTATCTTACTTGGCTTCTGGGTTCCTGTACCTCCCTGCTCCAGAGCGCCAGGTATTTGGGATTAAATCCAGCCTGAAATGTTATTTGCTCTGTTTAGTGCTTTTATGATGATTCTCTTATTATCTGCATGTGCTTCGGCGCTAATTGTACATCACAATGGTTGTAAGCAGGCGGCCTGCGAGCAAAACAGGAGAGTGGGGTGTTTGGAACAAGCTGCTGTTCCATAGAATCTGGACGAGCGAAGGGCCAGAGGGAGAAACGCCAAAGGAAAGGAGAAAGGCGCAGCCTGACTTCGCTCTTCTCCGAAAACTGGGCCTCGTGCTGCCCCGGGAGCCAAATTAACCGTGGCAGGGCATTTAGCAAAGTGTGCCACCAGGAGAAGGTATAAAAGAGAAAAATGAACGTTATTCCTAAAATCCTAGGAGGGTGCCCAAAATAAAGCTGAGTCTTCAGACTCTAGGATCCGTGTATGATCACATCCAAGGAATGTTTGAAAAGGAAACTATACCAGTTAAATGATTAAAATAGTCCACAGACTTAGATGATAATGGACATACTGATTTAAGCAGAAAGAGTAAAATAGCCAAATAATCAATTCCCAAACTTGAATTTGAACAGAAAATTTAAAATCATCTTTCTGATTCTTATGCTAATATAAGAGTTCACGGGAACGATTATGCCCCACCCTCTACAGAAATATTTCCTGTAGCTTAGAGATCACAGTGAGCCCCCAAAGCCATGATCGCTAGTGAAATCCTCCATTTTGCTGCACACAGTTTGCAAGTTATTTTAAAAGACTGCACACGGCACTAAAACGCATCCATAGGAGTCTGATGAATTGCACAGAGAAACCAAATTATGTAGTAGTTCTTGGCATTTTTATTAGCTTAAAAATGATTTTAGCATTGACATTTTGTGCAGTGTAATGAAACACAAATTATAATTAGAAAACATCTTGGTGTTCGTTCTCAGATTCATCTTTGGCAATTCCCGGTTGCCTGACAATGGCTCAGCCCCTGGAGATGAGGGACAACCACCCATGACCAGCTTTAAACTGAACTTCCCCATCAGGAGCTAGGATTTCCGCTCCTTCCAGGCTTCAGGCAGACCTGCTTGGGAAAAGGGGTGGGTTTACGTGAGGTCATCGAAGCTGAAGCTTCAGGCCCCTTCCCTCACTGGGGCCCTCTTCAAGGCCCTGGACCTAATTTTGCATTTGTAATTTTGTCTTTTTTCTAAATAGGTCCTCCCAAATGCATAAATTTCAAGCCCCATAAAAATGGCCCTGGGTGGAATGGATGAACCTTTCTTTAAGCATCTGATCAGAGTCATGGACCAGCCCTTCCCGATCCCTTTCCAACCAGCAGGAGGCTGGCTGACATTAGCACACCACACAGAGAGGCCAAGTGGAGAGCAGGTGACACCCCGAGCAAAGGGGTGGGTGGGTGAGAGCAAAGGGGTGGGGGGTGATTCTCCTTGTATGACGCAGGCAAGTGCTGTGGTAAAAGTGGTCTGATAAGATTTTTCTTACTATAAAAAGAAGCATTATTATCAGTACTTTGCTAGCCCTTGTTTTTCTCATGCAATGAAAATGTGCAGATACCGCTGAAGTAAACCTTAGTATTCCAAAGCGATGATTCTGAGCAATTCTGAGTAGGTATATGTCTTTTAAATTTCCTAAACTTTGCAAAATGGTACATAGTTTGGCTTTTTGCCTAAACATTTGAAATTGTTCTTAAAATTTCATTTCTAATTTTACTTTGATTTAGAATTTTAATTTATGTAGTATAACTCAACCCAAAAATGTTTTGCAAACTCCATAAGAATATCTAAAATAACTGTCTCTTTCATTTTATTTCAACGCATAAATCAAAAGTTTGCAGATTTCACAAATTATTTCTCTAAAGACTGGACTCTTTTTATCATTGTATAGCTACATTTCATCTTAGAGTTTCTATGAACTCAGCATTAAGAAAATGGGTGAAAGAAATCTAATTTTATTGTTCACCTATCTTTTCCCAGGTATTTGCTAGTAGGAAGCTAATAAACCGCTGAATAATTCTATGAGGTAAATACCATTACCCTCATTTTATAACTGTAAACTGGGGCTCAGGGAGGCAAAGAAACTAGCTCAAGCCATGTGACTGACTAATAACAGAAAAGTGTGAAGTCCAGTCAATTCCAATACTCTAGGCAACCAAACATATGCTCACATATATAACCATTCTCACTTACAGTATACATGAAGAGAATCACTAAGAAAAGTGCAGAATTTGTCCCCAATCTGTATTTCTTAAAAATTAATATATATCATTTGATAACTCCAAAACAAAGAAAGTAAGGATCTAGGGGAGGTGGGAGCATTACCAAGAGCAAACAAGAGTAAAAAATAAAGCCTCTATACATAATAAACATTTTCCAATTCTACTCATGCATTATTAGTAGTGTGACAAGCAGAAACTGTCTATCTATTCTTGTCATAGATAGACAAGAATATAGTATTTCCTTTAAAAAAAACCCAAAAAACGAGTGCTGAAATTCTTGGGCTGCAGCTGAAAACTAATCATGGTTACGAATTCCTGCATGGAGGAAAATGTCCTTGGTGCTTGAGATTAAAGAAAGAAACACACTAAACAGCAACCAAGACTAGAGAGTAGGGGAAATTCTTAAAGGTGCTGGGCTTATACCAGACCACATACTCCAAGGAGAAGGGAGGAGAGTGTCAGGATGGGATCAACACAATATCAGTTTAGAAGTAAGTTAAGATCCTGAGGTTGTAAGCCAAAGATCAGGAAACAAAATCATTTATTCCAGAAAGTGACGTTGTTGAGATTTCTCAGTGGGATTCGGTGGAGATGGAAGAGTGCCTACCTGGTTGTAAAGCTAGAAACTAACTGACAGGTTGAATGAGAAATGGACAGAGGCTAAAACGCCGAATCAAAGAAGATGGGCAGTCTTTGGCAAGGAAGAATAGGCCTCTAAAATGAATTAGGGGCATAGGGTTGACTTTAGGTCTTTCGGCATTGATAAAAAAAATGACAGCAATGCTCGATTTGATCTTGAGAATCAATGCCAATTCCTTATTAAACTGTCAATCTTTCTTAGTGTCATCCTTAAAGATCTTGACTCGGTGACTGTACCAGTGAACCTGAAAGCTGCAAGTTTCAGCAGCCCCCCTTGGAGAGTAATGCCCAGCCTCTCACCCAGAATTGCTGGAGTTTCTGGTGCTATTCAGCACCACCATCACTCCGATTTTCCTAACAAGTTACACCAAACTGTTTACTTAGTGAATAATTTGCAGAAAACGTCTAACTTTGAAAAGTACTTTTAAAATAAATAGCTGGTTCTGATTTCCCTAGAGCCCCCAAACCACCAAAACCTATCACTCCCCAGCCCTACACTGGAAAGTTGTGGGAATGGCCACATTGGCAATTTGAAAAGTTAAAGGACCTTGATAAAAATCAGTAACTTTGTCCAAACTATTTCTCCCTAAAAGATAACTTCTGTGTCATCAGTCCATTTGAGCTCCTTTGGCGTTATAGAGAATCCAGGGAAAGGATTAAAATCTGCTCCTTCTTTGGGGAATGGGGTATGGGGAATCCCTTGGCTTTGCAGCTCCCAACGCCATGCAATGACTTGGCTCACTCATTTGTCCACAGCAAACGTTAAAGGGTAGGCAGACTCAAATAACCCAGAGAGTGAAGTGCCTGCTTGTGCCCAGCTACAATTCCAGCCTCAACCAGGTTGTCCATGGAGCAAGCATCCCCACACACAGAGGGGCACCGGGTCTCTGGCTTCTCCTCCTGGGGGCATCTCACTCAACTCCGCGGCTCTGACCACCATGGCCCAGCCCAACCCAGACGAGCAGACCCTACGCAATTGAGGCCAGACAGCAACACGGTCAGGCTTTGCTTAAGGACATTAACACACATAGATAGTCTGGATTAGGACATTTAGCTCTTTCTCGTTGCCCACCGTTCTGTATCTTCAAAACCCAGCATGTATTTTACACATACAGCACATCTCAATTCAGACTAGCCACCCCTCAGTGGCCACTGGTAGCTACTGGCCGCTGCACTGGGCTTACAATCTAGGGGAGCTGGAAGAGGTTCCCATTCTCCCTAATCACCTCTCAGTGTCAAGTGATGCTCACACTCAGAATTTGTTCCCTCCCTTACTTGGGGATTGTGGCCCAGGACTCTTCAGGGTGAATTTCCTTAGGCCATCCTTTAACACACATGGCTCGGTGCTCAGTCCCAGGCAATGGAACAAACCCAACAAGCAGAACACAGTCTGTGGCACCACAGTCAGTCCCCAGACTGCCTGACCCCCAGCAGCATCCTTCTCCTTGGGGTTCCTGTGTCGCTGCTATTTTATAAGGGGTAAAAAGAGCCTATAGATACTTCCATAGCTGAGCTACCCTACCCAAGGTTTTCACAGTTGTTTTCTTTGGCCAAATTCCATTCCACTAGTGATTCCTGACCAATTGATTCCAATGTATAAGACACTTTGGACGTTAGTGAAGTTATCAGTGAGGAATTCTTCAGCTGCAAATGACAGAAAAACCAACTTGAATTCACTAGACCAACCACCAGGCTAAGGGCATGAGAGCTTTATCATCATCTAACTAGAAGGCCCAAAGAGGGTGAACTCAGGTGAGGCTCCATCAACTCCACCAAGGACCTGATTTCACACTCTCTTCACTCTGCATTCCTCCACGTGGTCTCCGGCAGCTCCAAGGAGTCACCTTGGGGTCTCAAAGTGGCTTCAACAGCAGCAGACCTCATTTCCAGCTGAAGAGAAAGAGCCTTTTGTTAACTCCCCACAAATCCTAGGAGTCACCCTCTGCCATTGGCCAGAAGTGGCTTCCGAGTCAATCAGTGTAAGTGCTTGCTGGCTTCCCTAACTGGCTTAGGCCAATCAGGACCCATCCCAGGAGCTGGAGAAAGGGTTAATCCCACCCAAACTATACGGCTGAGAAGGAGAGGTGTGAAATTCCCAAAGAAAAAAATCAAGTTCCCTCAGTGTGAGAAGTTGGGGGTAAATAACGGAGAGGCCCCAACACATGTCCATCACAATCAGCGTGATGTGTCTGAGGTTGTTACTTTATCTTGCCTGATGTTGGGGATTCAACTGGAGAACTTCTGAATTCTCTGGTAGCTTCAACTATGTCACACAAAATTAATTTCAATCCCTCCAGAGAACTGTCATAACCCCTGGACTTCTTTAGATGGAGAAAAAATTCCCCAACACAATGCTTTTAAGAAAACAAGCCCTCTGTCCCGGGTGGGATTCCCCCAGACTGCTCTATTGCAATCTGAATATTCAGACATAACAGCAGTGTGGTGGTTGCCAGAGGGGTGAAGGGGGTCTTAGTATATGGTGACGGGAGAAGATATGGCTTTGGGTGGTGGGTACACAGGGCAATATACAGATTCTGTAACATAGAAACCCACACCTGAAACCTATATGTTCATATTAACCATTGTCACCCCAATAAACTTAACGGATATTCAGACATAGATGCCTGGTAGGAGTTAAAAATTACAGAATGATTTTATGGACAAAGCTCAAGTGTTATCAGCCAGCACCCTAAGGTTACACGGGTAAAGCCTGGTCAGCATGCTCGAGCATGAGGTTGGCACATCTTTCAACACCCAGTAAAAACATTTTAAGAAAGCTTGTAATGTCAGATTTCTGTGAAGGGCTCTTTGCATCGCTTTTTCTTAAGCTCATGGCTTGCTGTCCTAGCTCCTTCTGGTGACAAGCTGGTACCATGTGTGTAAGGTGGGAGGGGGGACCGCAGGAGTAAGGAAGCAAAGGATGCACTTTGAAAAAGAATAATTCTTGACACCAGAGGATGCCTTAGCCTATTTCTGCTCCAGAGGACTTTAAATTATCACACTCATTTGAAAGATGGAATGCTCCTCCTAAGTTTATAATCTATAGCAATTACTGTCATTAATAATCGGTGACATCCATGTGGGCTGGAACTGTGTCTGTTCTGCTCACTACCATGTACCCAAGTCCTGGAACACAGTAGGCACTCAGTAAATATTTGACGGCATGAAATTAGATTGGGTTTATTTTGTAGAAGCCAACCTGCTTTACGACATAGGCTCAGCCTGAGGACTATTCCACATGTTTTAACACACTTCCTCCAGGTGGTTGGGGATGAGGGGAGGCACATGGTCAAGAAATGAATGCTTAAAGCGATCATTCCTACCATTAACCCCCAGGTTGCACGGTGCTGGGGGTCCAGAGATGGAGAAAACACAAGTTCATAGATGCTCAGGTGCAAGAGGGACGCCTCTGTAGGGAGAGCACAGTGTGATAGTATATAACAGAAGGACGCGTAAAGTGTTATGGGCGCAAAGATGAAGGGGCAGCTAATTTTCCCCGGAAGGATCACGGAGGATTGCGGGGAAGAATTCTGGATTGTAACTGGTCCTAGCAGAAGCCTCCACAAAGACATTATTTAAGGTCTCTAGAGACCCAGGGGAGGGGTGAGTGGGAGTCAGGAAGGTCAGAGGTGCCCTGTCATCCCTAGAGCCTTTGAAAGTGGCCGATTTGTCTTCACAGATGAATGAGTCTTCCCAGAACCTTTGTGTGGGTCCCCATCACGGCCCACGGGTTCCCAGTCTGCTAGAACAAAGCCCCAGCCAGGGGACAACAGGATGTCCAGGAACTGGAGAGTTCAGCAGGAGGGGACACGGAACGTCCTTGCTTTGAACGGGGGCAGTGGGCTGTTTCTGCCACGCTGTTCGTTCTGGTGAGATTTAATAAACAGAGGTTCCCAAGAAGGGACCACATCCTCTCCACTAGATAGATCTGTGTTTGCCACATGGTTTTCAGTGTTCCTAATGAACTGTTAACAAGCTGTCAATTAAGTGCACAAATTAGGAGAGATGACACGGGGAGGTTTCCACGGCAGAGCATGCTCCTAGGCTGCAGACTACAGGCCCTTCCAGTGAGCCGAGGGCCTTGAATTTGGACTTTGCAGTGAAGCCCTATGACCTGGGAGGGGAGAATATTACAGTTAGGTCCTGGTTGGGGGTGGGTAAGGCATGAACTTAAAGTAGAATGATTTTTTTCTTTCTCACTCTAAGGGCCGAAAATCCTCTTGGCTTAAAACAAATCAGTTGACTCTCTGCTGCAACTTGTAAGCCTGTTTTACTTAGATGGGTGCTGACAGAAGACTTCAGTCCGTGCCACTTTGATTGTCACTGCTTTTCCAGCCAATTGGTTCCGTGGGCTTTCTGCTGTTCGCTCAGGAAAAGGAGTCCGCGCAGAGGAAGAAAGCTGCACAAAAGAACAAGGAACTTCAGCGGTGACTATCCCTGCTCTCCGATGCCACTCCTTCCCAAGAGTGTCCCCAAGGTGCATCCTATTGGAGGGGCCCGAAATCTGCCCGGCCTGTTCCATTGCCAGGGAGGGGGGTTAAGGGGCTGGCTGGGAGCAGGGCGGGAGTGCTGAGAAGAGGGGGCTGCTTAGCACATTGTGCGGGCCGGCGGCGTGAAGTTCTTGGACACAAAGGGACATGAAAGGCTTTCTGCAGACCCCAAAGAGAAAGGAGACAAGAATCACAAGTGCTCCCTTGGTGGGAATAGTGGCAAGGGTTCCTCACACAGAAACGGAGTAACAAAAAGACCAGTTACTGGTTAACTTTAAGAAAGAGCTGGACATAAGGGTGGGAAGGGCGGCATCTTAATAAATGAATGAAGTGTCTCTGTCAACAGGTTTGAAGGAGCCCAAGGAGCCTGTGGGAGTGATTCGGGAAGGAGGCTGCCAGGAGGGGCTGTCCCTAAATACTCGGAGCTGGTAGGAAGCAATTGTTCTTATTTTGCACCCCAGAGTTAATCATTACCCTCAGAAAAGCACGGGACCCTCTGGTAGCTGGGTCCTTGGATTTGCAGAGCTGATTCCCTGCCAACTCAGGCCCCCTGTGACTCAGTTTCCCCACCCACTGAAGGACTGGAATGATGATAATCCCAAAATGAAAAGAGATGCCCAGGGGCAGGACCCTTTCTTCCTCCCTGAGCAGAGAGGCCAAGCTGGGCAAGCCTCAGACCAGCAGTCACCCCCCCAATCCCCCCCTTCCCCCAGGCGCCAGGTACCTTCTTCCCCCCTGGGGCTCTGCTGCCTCCTGCTGACCTGCCTGTTAAATGTCAGGTTTCTCCCTCAGTCTGGTTCATCCTTAGCGCCCTCCCCTTCAAGACTTCTCTTTGCGTCACCCAGTTTGAAACTGGCATGAACCACGACCCTCTTGAAATCTAACCTTAGGCCCTGACCCTACCCTGCTTTAGGGTAAGAGTCCTGAATTTGGAATCTGAAGGCTCGGGCTCAAGTCCTTGCTCTGCCATTCACTGTGTGACAGTGAATACATTTCTTGACTTCTCTGAACTCTGCTTCCTTTTCTAAAAACAGCAAGGAGAAAAAACAAACAAACAAAACCTGTTTGAGGTTCAAATAAGATCATGGGAAAACTGTATACTAGAAGGCAATAAACTAGAAGTTTACAAATTCCTCTCCCTCTCTTCTTTCCCTTTTAGCAGTGGTCTCCTCTTTTCCAAATGAAATCTTAAGTGAAGCCCCAAAATGAAAAGCAGAGGGAAGGCAGAGCATTCTGGGAGGGGTGGCAGCTCTGCCCTACCCTCCAGGTTCCAGTCCTTACCTCGAAGTTTGAAAACCACTGCCTTCAAGTAATATTCACTATTAACAGTT